>NW_021848400.1:508286-513898 GCF_003651465.1 Formica exsecta
CCCTCTTGCCCTTGTAGATTCGCAATTCGCGGCTTTATGACGTCAGATTTATACCAGATTTATTTAGCCTCTCGAACGCATTTTCCATTTCGCAAATCCGCGGGAATCCAATTTCGCCGTGGTTAATGGAAAATCTCGGAGTCGAGAACACGGTCCGCACATCCGGACACGCGGAAAAATTTGTTTCCCCGAGTCTCCTCTCGTATGTACGAGATTAGCATATCACGCTTTGAGCACGATGAATCTATCTATGTTTGTAGAGAATTAGCGAGACGAAAAATATAAAATATATCCGGCAGTCAAGTAATCCAACGCTTGTTGAAAATTTGTCCGACATTAACTGATCTGTATAATAAAAATATATGTGATTTTAATTTGTACATTTATATTCTCCGGGGAAAGTTACTTAAAAAAACGACGTCTCTCTTCCTCTATCTCTCTTTCTTTTTTGCATCCTCGTTTATGTAAAAAGAAAGCAATTTTTTTATTTGAACGCTGACCTCATAGCACGACCGCTTGCGGGTTAAAAGTCGAAAGATCGCTCGGTCTTCACCAATGCGAGGCGGTACGCGCGAAATGGAACGGTTCGCGAGGAGGAAGAAACTTGTGAACCTTAAACGGCGGGCCATAAATCTTCGCCCCGTCGTCCGGCTTCTTATTTCCGACGAAAACGAAGCGGCGAATTATCTTTCTCTATGTGTATCTCGTTTCACGAACGCGGCTCAGTAGTTCGGAGCTCGATAAGAGCGGTACACGGTGTGTTTAATAAACGCTCCCGCGCGACACACGCGCGGGTCGATAGAGAGATAGCCAACCATTCGATAAATGCGTTCCCGTGCAATACGCATGGGAACAGAATTCGCAACATGCGGCAGACCAACGGGAGAGATTTCGCCGAGATATTAGAAACACCGCGAATATCGATTTCCCATGCACTTATTAGAAATGGGATCGATACATATACAGCATATTTCGTACATATTGCAATACAGCCGAAAATAATAATTTTACGCGAAGAAATCAATGGGAAATGGAAGATAAATTTTTTTCATTCTTCGTTTCGAGAGCGACTATATTAATATACAAATATAAAAGTACAACATACATATTCCATTTATTAAAATAATTTAAATTTTACTGATGAAAAATTGTGTGCATAAAAATACCCGGATAAATTTTATTTCTTTTTAATAAAAAAAAATCTTGATTAAATGTAAAATTTTTATACATATTTTAATAGATGCGAGATAAACTCGATAATGTATATAACACAAGATCGTTAAGGGTCATTCAAGCTTGAAAAAGTGTAATACGTTTTAATTCCGCAATTTTCCCAGTCAATTTCTTCGAAAACTGTTTCGTATAAAAAAAAAATGTTCTACTTTTTCAATTTATTTTTTCGTGTAGAATCGTTATTTTCTCGGTTGTATCAATTACGGCACACATTCAATTTAACATGCTAAGCGCACACGTAAATATGCAGTGTGATTACGATTAATGAATAAATTTCGCACTATTTTACGAATAAAGACTAATGCGCGCGGAAAATGTAGGAATAGATTCTGTTAAAAAAATTCACTTTGCATATAATCAATTCGCTTCTACAAAAGCAAGATTATTTTTTTTTTTTTTTACAAACTGATAGAGTTACGAAAATCAAACAAGTTTCCCGTGTAATGTATGCGTGACTGTGTTTGAATGTTCAACCACCGAGCCAGCTTACTCGATAAACATCACGTCATTTCCAGTGATAGAGAAAATTGAGTTTTCACAGGATGAAACACAGAATCATATAACGGGCTTTTAAAATCCATATGTTTCTTTTGGATTTTGGAAACCGTGCTCTAACAAAAATTCCATTTTTCATGCTCCGCCTTAACGAGCGTTTTCACAGGATAGCTCGCTGATTGGAATTTCGCATGTAGATGCAAAAAGTAATTATCGCTGCGGTCGATTGGTGGGAACGTTGTAACCTGGATCGCATGGTGCTCTGCAATCAGGACTAACATGCCGCGAAGAGGTTAGCGTTGTCAGTTGCTAGTAAACACGTTGTTTAGCCAGCCAGCCAAACGTGGCTACATCGGATACCCGGTTTTCGGAAGCGAATGTGTTCCCGATCGCAGTTGGATAATCTTGACATTCGCTGAGGTAAATTTCTGTTAAATTGTTCCGAAATCTATTCGAGATGATTTTGAAAGAATGCGATGTAACATTATACAAAAATATATCTGTAAATATCGCGACAAATTGTTTCCGCGGATTCCGAAGTAATTTTCGCGCGCGTATTAAAATCGTCGCGTGTTGAGAGAGAACAATTCTCTTTGACCACACTCGAATTAATATTTTCCATGGAAGTTCGCGTGTGCGTAATTCTTCAAGTCACTTAATTTGGAAGCGGTCGATCCCGTCGTATCAAGAGCGCGATTATTTGCGTAAAAAGTAAACTATGATGCGCGCTCTCGATAACGCTAATAACGCATATTTTGTCATTGCTGAAACGGGCATTCTAGTCAAAATTTGGCGACGCGCCAAGTGGGCGGCGTTAGTGGGATTCGTGGTTTGAACTAGACGCCAAATACATCGGGCCACAAAAACGGTTGATTTATTATGACCAGTAGTAGTTTGGGGACGCGCGCGGTTTTGCAGGACCATCTCCCCCTCACGTAGAGAATCGCATTCGGCCCGATAATTTGCTTACGATGGAATATTTCGCGGTAACGAAAATGTGAACTAAATAAATAAAGAGAGATATTATCCTAACAGAGAGATATTAAAGCTTTGTTCCATCCAAATCGTTTTTCCTCTCGAAACTGTCGACCTTCCCGTCAATCTGTCCGCGAGCTACTCGAAACGGACAGTCAATACTTGTAAGATTATGAATGTCTTAAACTTCTCTTTCTCTCATTTAAGAAAACACCATAAGAGCAATAAATTAAGTTTATACAGCGAGATAGTGAAGATCGCGTATGTTAGTTCGCCGGAAGCTCTTAGAGTCTGCTATTACTCCTCTGGCTTGGAAGATACACCGAACTTGTCGAGCTTGTACCTACACCGGGTTTACCGCGTTATCTCATTTGCATAATAGAGCGCCCTATCGAAGGGATCGACAGATTTGCGTAGACAACGCGCAACAAACAGAAACTGAATCCATTAAGAGATCCATGACGTAAATGATCGAGTCCTAGGCTGACACAATTCTCTGCCAGAGAGGTTCAGCTCTGTCGATGTCTCTATTCGATAATTCGATTTCGTCGCCCTCTTATCCCGACGCACGTGTCGTTCGACAGCTACCGAATATTCAAGGCCATTTTGCAGGGATACCGACATATTGCGGTCTGATTTATGGCCGAGCCAGAAGGAGAAGGTGGCGATCGATTCGCTGCGAGTTTGGCCGACGGCGGACCAGCTATACACCGTGGAATCTCCACACTGTATCCCTCTACGCGATACGGCCTTACTTCTTTCTTTTTCACATTCTTTCGCTCGTTATTCCACAACACAAGACATCCATTTACGACCGACATCTTTTCTGATCTCGGTCTGCCTGTCGTTCGCCCGTCGAGTAAGTAGCTTCGGCGATATTAAATCGTCCGTCATTATATTGTAACCTTGGCGGAGGAAAGATGGATACGCCTTCGTACGAATAAAGTTTCGATTCTTTTCAATCGAAGCAACTTCTTAATAACGATATACTTCGTATATGTACTTCTCTTATAATTCGACTGTTTATTTCGAGATATACTTCATAATTTTTTCTGTATCCGCGTTTATCGTATTAGAGAGATTTTTCTTCAAGACACTCTTAAGATAGAAAGGTCAAGAATCATGTAAAGACGAGTCCTTGAGCGGCGTTAATCCTTCGCAAATTAGCGAATACACGACACCTCCGAAGCGTTATCGGACCGATCGCCGAAGCGTACTACCAAGTTATTCGAAATGGAACTAACGTCGCTGCGCCAAGTGGAAGTACGGATAACGAGATTCGAAGATGCGCAGCATCGCCTCTCGTATAGTCGCATAGTTGAGCATAACTTTGGCATAACTGTGAAAGCATTCGTAAGGGAAGAACTCAAAGGTCATGCAATACAGTACATTCCCTCACGTTGAATACCGGTTTCTTCATATGTATATAGAAAAAAGATATAATGTTCACAATGCACATTACACGCGTAAGAAGAAATCATAAAACCTCTTTAAATATGTATAGAGAGGAGCGCTTTTTATTTGTATATCATTTATCGTATATTCATCATTTTAGTATATTTAAATAATATAAAATATACTTTGACAAAAATATTTTATTATCGACTCTATCCCCAGTGAAAAATTCGTGGTGATAAATTTTGTATGCAAGAGTTTCCATTATTGCCGTTCTGATTGCACTTTCGCGTGCAACGATTGATGTGTAAATCTACCTTCTTTAACCGTTGAAAGCTATATAATATCGTCCTCGAGACAAGAGGTTGCCATTATTCTACGATGGTTTCATAGGCGTCCTTCATACGTGTTTGGTTCTGACACCGGTGACATAGCGCGAGGAAATTCTGTCTCTCTATACATCATATGAATCTAGTCACATGTGCACATATGTGCTATGCGAAATATACAAAAGACCGGAGACGTATCTTGAAAGAAATCAAGTTTGAGACAAAACAATATAATATCTGAAAGGATATGCGGATGTAGTTTGTAGTTTACGATCGCGCTGACAAATATGTCGTGTGTGTCGAAAAATATTTATAACTATATATTGCATAGATATGAGTACACATTATTTATTTTATACGTATATATAATATATAGCTTGCCTAGATAATAAACGTAGTAATATACGCAAGCTCTTATAGCTTAAAATGTAGTTACATGTATGGCACGATAACTTCATGTACGTGTTTTGGGCATGTTAGTTTTGGCAGCAAGTGTAGCTTAGTGTAAGGAGATTTCACGCCGCTCCATAGCGTTCCATATGCATACTCGCGTCTTGAGGGTACATATATAGAGTTTGAGGATAGACTCTTGTAGCTCCTACCATGTAATCTATCCCGCTCTCACGAGCTATTGAGTGGAACGCTCGTATCTGTGATTCAAATGGAATAATCGCGGGGAGGAAATCACGACAGCGCAGAGACGTATCGCATTCAAGGAGATCACGTACAAAACCCTAATAGCTAATGAACGTACCCGTCTATATCATTTACCGTGCGTATATGTTACGCGTGTAAAAGATATCCACAGATTAAAGATTCGTATATATGTATAATCATTTTTATATATTTTTGTACACGTCATATTTAACTCTGCGCTCGGTTACAATGCTTTCGGTTACTAACTCTCATAGTTCATACAATCGTAAGACGATATTTGACTGAAATGGGCGGCTGACAACTTTTATACGAGAAGACATTAATAAGCAGCTTAAAAAATAAATATATATTTTGCGCGTATATGGAACATGAAGGCGAACACGCGACATCGTAAAATTAAATAAATTCGAGATCGGGGCCGAATTTTCTTCTCTGCAATAACACGATTCATAGGACTTTTATCGTTGCATAAAACTTTGAACGATCGAACGGCCGGAAATAGCAACAGTGCAAATGCGTGACGTTATG
>NW_021848400.1:513990-534292 GCF_003651465.1 Formica exsecta
GTGTGCGAATTTAATGGGTACTTGCGTGTATTACGCGAGCGTTTCTATGCATCTAAAAGAATATAGCGAGAGAGACGAGCACTCCTTAAATCTTATATGTACACCGTGTATGCGCTATTTTTTCTCTCGTAAAAAGGTCTTTCGACGACTTCGATTTGCCGAGGAAAATGTTCCGTGTAGAATAACAACAGTGATCGCGCTCTTAGCAATAGATTGCCGATCATTTTTTAAACAGAGTTAAAAGAAATATGAGAAATGATATCTATATGTGTGTCCGTAAAGTATGAAGGTAATTTAGCGTCGAAATGGAATTTTCTAGAAGCAAGTGCGTGTAAGTCACGCCCTAGTGTCCTATATGCCAAGTCGCGATCCATATTTAGTTCAAACATAAACGTGTTTTTTTTTTCGTGTTTTATGTTGCTGCTTTCTAGATACGCTGCACGCGACCGCAAAGTTCTAAAAGCATGTTTACGATCGTGAGCTTTCAGTACACGTTGACCACGACTTTTGATACGCTTTTACCGTATTAATAATATATAACCTTAACTATGGAATAAAGATAACATATGAGTAATACATAAAATGTTTTGTAGAGACGTAATTATCTTGAAATATTATGTTGTATACTCTAAAAATTACATTATTTACACTATTACAATGTTATTACATTAAAAATAATATGTATTTAAAAATATACGATGTCAGATTTATTTGAATTAATTAGACAAATAGAAAGCTATTATATATGAAAACGGAAAAATCTCTTTTTTCTCATTCATGTTGACATCTCTACATATATCCCGACAAATGTATTACACCACTACATATAGTGTACGTAATATAATGCTTCTTTTTACGTCCCGAGATTCATATTTACATACTAATGTAATTAAAAGTGTGCCCCATGCATTTTTAATTACAGACGAAATTATTCTCAAGAGAGTTGATAATATTATTAAGTATCCTACAGGAATAAATATTCGATGGCACATTCACATCCCAGAAAGGTAGGATATGAATGATAAAAATGTCCGGTGCGCGCGTGAGTAGAACGTATAGTGTCAAAAATATCGAAAGCATCCGTTGTCACGAATGACACGTTGTTGTTCTGCATTCGCACGTATTACGTCAAACTCCCCCTACCCTTTCTCTCTCTCTCTCTCTCTCTCTCTCTCTCTCTCTCTCCATCTGTACATATTATTCTCATCTTCGGAACAATGTGCAATGTGCACGATCCCATACATGCGCGCAGAGAGTATATCGCGTTATACATTTTAGTGGACACGAACGACATTTCGCTTCCGTCAATTATTTCACCAGTATCAATGGACTTGACGCAGTAATATCACGGACCGCCATTAAGCGGACACGGCCTCGCGAATTTTCCTCGCGGCTCTCGCAATTTTATGCGAATATCAAACATACTCGTCGCATATAACGTCGAGCTTTAATCGCTATCGAGTTAAAAATCGCAAGTAACCGCAATGACGAACGAGCTTACCGATTAAGCCGGAACGACGTGATATGTGGAGTTAACAACGGGCACGCACGCTCATGCACCATCTGTTAAGCTTATCGCGGCCCGTAACGCACAATTCGAAACAACACATGCGTCTTTCTTGCACGATAATTCGCAAATACGAAAAAATCCGGCGTCCTGTACCTAACATGCGTGCATGCCTGTTGGCCGTTCCGTCAACTCTCGTACAGTTTTAATTTATCGTGTGCCGCCTGCAGGGGCCAAAAATTTTTTTCACGTCGTGTAAGAAGTTTCGCGCGACTATACGACGGCAATTTCGTTTTATACTCTCGGTTATTTTTCTTTCAGACTTTATTCCTCGGCTTTGCCTCGGGCAGCGCGAGTTTCGCTCGTTCGCGCGCGTCTCGCATTTAGAATATAAAATCTAAGCCGTAGGGATGTTAGATATCGATCCTTTGGCTGTCGCGCACTGTATTCTAGCCGTTGCACCGCGGTAAATATTACATGCACCGGGGATGGTAGACGCGTCTGCTGTTCTAGCGCGTATTTCCAGTATATATATATCCTTCGCGTCGATATAAACGGCGATTACTTTCGCAAGCTATTCATTTTCATATAGTTCGTGCAAATGGACCTTTTCACATCTTTCATACTGCACTATCGAACGGGCGTTACCCGACATTTTAACGTCTGAGTTACTGTCGGAAATCACGGAATCTTTATTGACCTCATCCAGCTACGTTCAAAAGATTATAGAGTAGGTCAAAGAAGGAGATTTTAATTTCCTTTTACTTATTAAATAGACATGCTTCATTTCACCGGATACAATCCGGATTTCGCATTGATCGAAGGAAACGTCAAGTTTTATTTTACGATTCAAATGTATGTACGATTCGCTGTAATGCCTAGAAGGAGAGTTTTAATAGCAAAATATTTCAAACGCTATTCTCGATCGCCCAGCGGAAAATATCGCAAACTTTATCATTCTAAGCGACAAATCGCATAACTTGAAAATTCATACTTGCCAAGGAAAATAATTTGCACTCATAACTTCGTCGCGATGCTGATATCTTTCGTTAAATCGATATCGGTGGAATTTGATAATCTCTCCGCGTTATACACAACTTGGGAACGACACCTCGCGATAGTTTTACCGAGAGTCCGCGTGCGAAAACAAATTTAAAATATATGACTCATAAAATATCTCTCGGTGTGAATAAAAATAAAAAGAAAAAAAAAACAAAAAATTCTATTCAAATCGTCGATTGGTACTCTGGCGGATATTTCACCGAGATTTTGTCATAGCGGATTGCTGGCTACGGTTAATTTACGGCTTCAAACTGAATCGCGCTAACATATGAACCAGCCGACGCTGGATTTCGAGAGTTTACCGATATGGCCGCGTGTACAACTGTGTATAACTAATTGCATAACGTCGCATTGCGCGAGATATACGTGTCATCTCGGAACCTCTCTCAAGGGATCAATCGTCTAGATAGTGATCCCAAAGCAACTCGTTACCAAAGCGATCCATCTTACATATAGATCCAGCTTTCAAGTTATTGTTTCGCTACAATGCCAACAAAATTTAATTCTTGTAACACAGTTCAACAAAAAAAAAAAAAAAAAAAAATTTTAAAGGATTATAATTATTTTATGCAATTTTTGGTATAATATAATTTTGGCTTCCAAAAATGCTCTGTTGCATTAAAATTAAAATGGTAAAGAAAAACTATTTTAATATTCTTTACATTATAGCTACGGTAACGTGCTAAAATATTTCATTTTGTTCAAAATTAAGCATATTATTTTGACTCCCCCTTAAAAAAAGATTTAAGTTAATAAGATTTTTATAATCGAAAATGTGTTGGGCTTATTATCATAAATACGTTATAATTAATAATTTACTGTATAAACGCCATATATTGGCTCCGTTAATTTTAACATTGGATTTATATGTATCTAACTTGAAAAATCCATACATACAAATTTTTGCAAAAATTAAAAAATATTTAAATAATTGAACATCTCTCTGTCATATTAATCTCAATATTTAGAATTTATTTTGATATAAAAATTGTCAGCTTTTGAACAATTTGTAAAGCGTAAACAAAATAAATGAAAAATATTTAGTAGATTGTTCGTAATATTTAATGATGTAATTTATAACTTTCCTCTGTGGTTGACTTAATATCTTATTAAAAGTTTTATTGTGATTTTAATTTGTATTACAAATTCCTTTCTAGTCTTCTTCTACAACTTTAAATTAAATTTATTAAAACTGTGACACGCACACAATAGAGAATTTTAAAATCCAAAATTGCATTTAACATCAAAAACATTATAAGAATTCTATTATTCTTCTCTTTTGTCACTACCTTTTTTCTTGAGTTTAAAAATAAATTATTTTTCGTTGTAAACTGTATAATTTGACAAGACGTTTCGGCAAATACGAGAATAGATTTTTATAGATACGAAGAAGCCAACTCTCTCGGCTATAATTTATTTGATCTCTAGCCGTGACGTTTCCTAGCTGCTATTCCGTGTTACGCTTGCTTGTTTATCGATCACTCGAATTGGCAAGACGGAGAAGGTTTACGACTTCGTTCTGCCTCATACGAATCAAGCTCATATCTCCGGGAAACAGTATATCCGCGAGCTCCGACGCCCGCGGCGCCTGCGACGGTCGTAAATGCACGTGCAACGTTCGGTACATGAACGCCAACGAAATCGGTTTACATGCGTCAGCGTGACTGATAATGCAATCTCCGTACGAGACTACGGAAGCGCGCGCTCACGAAAGTGTAAATAAAATCTCGCGGTTTGTAAAAGTGACGTTGCGAGTGTGTCTTACTCATGCCTGTCATGCTTTTGCTCTCCCACTTTGCAAGGTCGGAGTTTGTACATATACGTATGCATTCGGATTGAAATGCGGCTATGCCACACACATACATATACACATACATACATATATCTAAATGAGATTAGTCGTGAGACATTTTAATGCCATTAGCTCGTAGCGGTTTATCTCGAACCGCTGGCATGCATATGCAGTACTATATGTGTATAAAGTCTAATATGTCACGTAACCTCCTCGTGGATACGAGACATTGGGATAAATTGACACAGCTTTGCCTGACAAGCGGTTAGGATTATTAAGCAATTTCTACACGTTTAATAATATGCTCAGTCATAAACGAAATGCATCTGTCATACCAACTTTCTCTCTCTTTTCGGATCAAGAATTGTGTCTATATCCGGACATTTTTTTAAAATTAATCTCTCTAAACAACATCTTGTGTGTATGTGGGTATATAATAATGAAATATTTTAAATTTTCTATTTATAAATCTGCGATCATGGAGAAATGAGCAGATTATGAGATTAGTTGAATTAAATAATTTGTAAAACTTTTGAAGAAAAAAAATTATTTGAATAATAGAAGCGCGCGAGAGTATTTAAAAGAAAGATATGTATCGGCAGATTATAAACCTCATACTTCATATGTACACTGTATTTGAAAAGGCAGCTGTACAACGTGTGTCATGGCTTATGATGATCCCTGTCACGTGCTTGAACACGCATACGTTGCACGCATGTCGGATGCTGCACGAATGTCACCCGCTGTCATTCTATGAACGTCGAATAAATCATTGCCGGCGAGAGATATCCTCTGTTTGCTCGACGACCGAATCTCTTGCTTTTGAAAGCTTAAAACTTGCCGATTCGACGCCGCGTATTGCAATAAACTATAGGGAGTGACATTTCATTAAACCGTCCAGAAATAACAAAACTCAAGTAACTTGAAGAATATAACGTCAAAAGTAGAAATATCAAAGTTTTACTCTAAGAAATCGTTAATTATAAATTTTCTTGCAAGGCAAAATTATTTGCTAAATTAAATTTAGAACTTTTGCAAATAGGTTGAACAAATATTGGGGAGTAACAGTATAAGCTAATACAATCGTTAACACAAATAGTGTGAACGTATCTCATTTATAAATTATAAATTGTTTGATTTATAATCCAATCGTAAAAGCTAATTCTAATCCTATAATTAAATTATTATATACATTTATAATGATACTATTACTATAAGCGCGATAAAATAGTTTATATCAAAGAACATAAGAATGATTATCCATTATTCCATTTACATACGTATAATCGATCGAATAATTAGTTTGATCTGTCAGCGACCATCGGTTACTGTGTAACAGTGTCTGTGTGGAGTTGGAACGGAATAACATAGAATCAGAAATCGCTAGAACACCATTGTGTTGCTTATGTACATACTTAGGTATGTAGATTGCGCACCTCGACACGTGCCATTAATGGCTGATGGCTCCGAAACTCTGTCACGCCATTTTCCATCCTTCCGCGCTTCACTCCACAACTGTGAAAGGTCAACTCCTTCGACGCGAACCTTGTCGCGCGCGATAACAATTCCAATATTACGTAAATCGCGTACATCAGCGCCTTCCTCTCTCGATCTATCCTCGGTTTTATCACGCGAGTTCGCACTTTGCGCGGCTTACGATTTTTCACTCGTGCGTGATCAATCCGTTATGTACAGCCGGCCGCCAGCCGGTATTCTTACGCTTGAGAACATCATTCATTTCGCAACAGCAACATTATTCGTAAAGCATCTAAATTATCCCGTACAATTGTTTCAAAGCGCAGGATATACCCTCTGTTACAAGCGGGTTTCGATTACGTTTATCCTTGCGGCTGCCCCTTTGTTTTCACGAATTGCACGCATAACACGCGCTAACTCGGATACAGGAAATAATAGCATCGTGCTCACCATTACGTCAATGCTTTGGCGTCCCTCATGCTTTGGCGTCCGACGCGAACATTCCTTGACATGCGGACGACTCGTTGTCGGCCGAATCAGCGTGCGCTTGCACGTCGCGTCGATTCATGATCGATGGATGCACTGTTCCTCTTTGGGAATACGTCACGCTTCCGCGCGGACGACCGGAAATGGGACGCGCTCGGGGATGAACGCTATTTCGACTGAATTCGCGCCCGCCAGTCACATTGAACGATTGCGTTCCTACGAAACTCGCGCGTTACGCTTGTGCACTCTCATTCGCGATCTCCCGGAAATCGATTATCCCAGTTTTCGATCGGGGAATTCCAATCAAGAAGCGTTCACCATCGTTGATCGTTTATAACGTCAAATTGATTACGACTTTCGCGACGCGTACGTGTATTTCATATCGACGCGCGAAAAGGCTTTTTTTTCCCCCCGAGAAAAGAACCCCGTTGCACTAAGAAGTATAAACAACGTCTCGAGGGAGCGTTTAAGTCTCGCGCGAGATTGGCCGCGCTCCGGAAGTACTTTTTAATTCCGATCTTAAGGTCGAGCGACGAGACGAAACGTGGTGAAGCCACGCAAGAAAGGGGGTTGTACAGGCTTGGCACAGAGAGGGTGCGATGCGCACGACTCTCCAGCGGCAGTTGACGCGACACTAGAGAAAATCCGAGTCCGCGCTTGCCGCCACAGGACTCCGGACGCCTGCGCTCTCGACTCTCGCCGCCACGAGCCACAGGATTTCGCATAAACAGCGTGTGCCCGCGACACGCTGCTATTCCGAAAGACGAATGCACCGTCGAAAGTTCTCCTTATAACGCGAGTTCGCACTTTGCGCGGCTTACGATTTTTCACTCGTGCGTGATCAATCCGTTATGTACGCCAGCCGGTATTCTTACGCTTGAGAACATTATTCATTTCGCAACAGCAACATTATTCGCAAAGCATCTAAATTATCCCGTACAATTGTTTCAAAGCGCAGGATATACCCTCTGTTACAAGCGGGTTTCGATTACGTTTATCCTTGCGGCTGCCCCTTTGTTTTCACGAATTGCACGCATAACACGCGCTAACTCGGATACAGGAAATAATAGCATCGTGCTCACCATTACGTCAATGCTTTGGCGTCCCTCATGCTTTGGCGTCCGACGCGAACATTCCTTGACATGCGGACGACTCGTTGTCGGCCGAATCAGCGTGCGCTTGCACGTCGCGTCGATTCATGATCGATGGATGCACTGTTCCTCTTTGGGAATACGTCACGCTTCCGCGCGGACGACCGGAAATGGGACGCGCTCGGGGATGAACGCTATTTCGACTGAATTCGCGCCCGCCAGTCACATTGAACGATTGCGTTCCTACGAAACTCGCGCGTTACGCTTGTGCACTCTCATTCGCGATCTCCCGGAAATCGATTATCCCAGTTTTCGATCGGGGAATTCCAATCAAGAAGCGTTCACCATCGTTGATCGTTTATAACGTCAAATTGATTACGACTTTCGCGACGCGTACGTGTATTTCATATCGACGCGCGAAAAGGCTTTTTTTTCCCCCCGAGAAAAGAACCCCGTTGCACTAAGAAGTATAAACAACGTCTCGAGGGAGCGTTTAAGTCTCGCGCGAGATTGGCCGCGCTCCGGAAGTACTTTTTAATTCCGATCTTAAGGTCGAGCGACGAGACGAAACGTGGTGAAGCCACGCAAGAAAGGGGGTTGTACAGGCTTGGCACAGAGAGGGTGCGATGCGCACGACTCTCCAGCGGCAGTTGACGCGACACTAGAGAAAATCCGAGTCCGCGCTTGCCGCCACAGGACTCCGGACGCCTGCGCTCTCGACTCTCGCCGCCACGAGCCACAGGATTTCGCATAAACAGCGTGTGCCCGCGACACGCTGCTATTCCGAAAGACGAATGCACCGTCGAAAGTTCTCCTTATACGCTCTTCATCCCTTCATTCGAAAAGACGCAACGAATTATTCTCGTCGCCCATCGAAAGTGTTTACTCGGCTCGTTTCTCGGAACAAACATTTTCGGAGCATACACAGTCACCGGACAAAAATATTCTAGCTATATACATTGGTAACTGAAAATTTATTTGTATTCGGATCGATAGTGCAAAGCAGCAGTATAGAACGAAGGATCGATAATAATATTCATATGTATATGATAGTTAATACACTCCCGCGATTTCTATTACGGAAGATTATCGAGTTCTTTACCACGACGATAAAGGTAGATGCGCCTTGCTACGTATAATGGAATCATAACATTATTCTAGATAAAGCGGTTTCGCGCCGTCGAGTGAAAATCAAGTGGGATAGATCAAGTCTGAGATCCGCGTCTTCAACAATCGTTATCAGGACTATAGTCACAATTAAATTATAATAAACGTAATAATTATTTGTAATCTTTAAATATCATCTGGCCGTCAAAATTTTACGTCGAGTATATATCATCAATACACATCGCGGCATGATTATACGAACGTCTCGCATAACTAGCAATAAAAGGAACTTCCGCTTTAATTCGATATAACGTCGCAGCCCATTAAACTTGGCCGTTCTTCATCATTTTATCGCCAAAAAACCTCGTGGGTACATTGGTCGCGCCGGCGAACGACGACTCCGAATGCTACTAAATAATGTCGCTACGTGTACAAAATAATTGAATTCGTTCGATTCACTGCCACGTACCGTAAAAAAATATATTTTTAGCACAATCCTTTATAAACGTTTATTAAAAATAAAATTTATTTTTCACAATATCTATAATTTGTGATCGAATTCAAAACAAAAATTTATTTTTAATTTTACGTCTTGCGTATTTTTTTTGGACATGTATTTCGTATACGTGTATTTCAATTCCTTATGTATTTCGTATACGTGTATTTCAATTCCTTATGTATTTTATACATAAAACATGATGCATAGAATTATAAATATAATTCTATTTTGAATTTTATCATAAATTATACATTATCAAAAAATATATGTTTTTATTTATATATAATATATACAAAAGCAAAGTATTTGCAGAAATAAAATTTGTTAACTATAATTGTGCGTATATATGTATATATTTGTCACATAATATGTATGATTAAATTGGGAAGCCAATTAAAAAAATATTTTCTATTGCATGCAAATAAAAAAAATGCATTATGCGCGAATATGACAAGACTTATTTCAAGAGCCAGAGACTTTCTTCTCTTCGCGCTTTCTTTCCCGGCTGACTGTTCTAAAGTTTATTACGCAGAGTAATTCCTTTTTCTTTTCATGACAAAGTTCGTCTGACGTAACACGGAATGATGGTCTCGTTTAAGTTTGCAAAGCGCTACGCCACACAATGGTTTTAACCGTAGAATTAGCTTTCCTGACGACCGCGCCTTTAACAAAGATTGAGGCGACGACTGAATGACGGGGATGAAGATAAAACAATTATTTTCCTTGATACTGAATATGCAAATTGTATCAATTGTTATAAAGATAAAAATGACAAAAATACATTTGAACAAAAACCTGACATAGTACCTTGCTGTTTTGCTAGCGTGCTAATGAATATGCACCGTTGAGGAAAAACTCTCACGAAGAGGAAACGAGATGTAATGATGACGTTTGAAAAATGAGCGAAATGATATTTCTGTGGAAACGCTCTTATATGTCTATTTGCATCGGAAACGTTTCTCCATCATCAATTATAACTGAAAAGCAGAGATTCCAATATTTCTTTACCTATCCAATACACGTCTTAATACCAAACTATCTTGAGACTTTTCAAATCTTTTCCGTTCTTGACGTAAATTACTTATCCGGAGACATTTTTCACATAGAAAAATTCATTTCAATCAAAGTTATTACCGAGTGATGTAAATGTTCTATGTTGTGTGTGAGAGAAGAAATTAGCGATAATTCATTTATCCAATATCAATAAAAGAAATATATTAAACAATAGCAAACATAGACGTTGCGCATTATCATTCTCCGTTCTAATCGAACGCGAACAAAATTCTCTGCGAATGATCGAACGACACAATTCTCGAAACGTACGAGCAATCGAGAATCGTAAATAAGCTTCTGATGATGTTACCTGGCGCGATTCCAGTCTGTTATCACAGATCGTAAAGCAGGTAAAGCAACGACACGCGCGTGCGAACACGTCGTTTTTCACCGTCCGCGCAGAGTTAAGGATTCGGCGGAAGCTCGGGCAAGCGATCCTTAATTTCGAATACAATCTCCAGGATACGAGTCTTATACGCGGGCATTATTTCGCACTGATGTCGCACGATTTTCGCTCGCCCGTCACCGTACAGGATATCCTCGAGTTGGTCGACCTCGCGAAAATATTGCATGGTTATTGATTCAGACAGCAGCATTATTTGCAAATTGAGCGCGGCGTAAATGAGGGCTACGTTTCGCGCCTCCGCGTAACTCTCGCGGAACGCCGTCCAGGGTAGATGATTGTTAATGTCAAGGCCTTCTTGCGCCAGATGCCGTGCAAGCGAATCGTGATAGATTTTGGCAAAAGTATGGAAATAACGATCTCTGATGGCACGATTAGTGTTGAGATATAAGCAGCACGCAAAATCGATCGCCGGTGGACAATAACGGAGAAACTGCCAGTCTATAAGGTAACAGCCTTTCGTATTGCCGGCCGGATCGTGTCGAAACATCATATTATTCGCCCAAATATCGCGATGACAGATGACGTTTCTGTGTCTCTCGGACGGTGCCAATAATCGCGAAATCTTTCGCGACCACGTGGTGATACGGCGTTTAATGTCGTTCCTAGTGTCATTGTCGAGATCCTCGACGAGATCGAGAATCGTATAAAGGCCCGTAATACTGGCGGCAAGGATCTTTTCCGATCTGTCGTCCCCATCGACGAAGAGAACCTCATTCAGCAGGTGTCCGTAGAAATGGAGGATGGTCCGGCCGTCCTCTTCTCGGCGGAGTCTTTCGTCCAGTATCAGGGACCTCGAGTGGAACTTGGAAAGAGTTCTCAGTAACCAGACGCAGTGCTCCTCATCGAACGGCACGTATTTGTCCGGCGTGGCGTAGCCGTTTAACGACGCGTCTTCCAAAACCATGATAACATTCTGTTTGCAAAGATAACACTCCACCATCCATCTCTGGGATCCGCCCGCACCCATCCGTTGCATTAGATCCGTATAAACGGCGATCTCTTTGTTGAACGAATCATAACGTTTCAGGAACTCGAACTGCGGACTATCGGACGGCGGTGGTGTTTTTGCGAAGAACTGCAAACTCTGCGTCCCGTCTCCGTCCGTGCCGCATCTTGTCGTAATATGCAAACGATAATATTGGCCGAGGAAGCCTTTCGCGTCGTCGAGGCGCTCCAATTTCCAGCCAACGAGTCGGAAGTTACCGCCGCCGAGTTTACGCTCTAATATTTTGTTAACGTCGCGATCAGTCAGGAGAGACGTCTCCCGATGATCCTGCTGCGAAATCGGCAACGCGGAGCACGTCTTGTCGATGTTTATCGCCGCCATATCGCACTGCATTAGATCGCGACGACGACACTTACGTTACATTTATAGGCGCCGCGCGCACGTGATAGCAGTAAAAAATACGATTGTTTCGACAAATTAGGCGCGAGTTTTATTTGCGCAAATATTTAGCTTACTATCTTCGATACGATGAGCACGCAGATTGCAAATCGACGCGAAGTGACACAACGGTAAATATCTCGAAGCGGATTGACGTAAATTACAGCCCCACCGTAAATCTATCTGATATACTTTAGCAATGTGATGAGGAAACGTATTTCGTGATATATATACACCGTTTTTTCAGAGCAAAAAGAAAATAAAGAAGGAAGGAGAAAAAAGAAAGAGTCATGTATCGCGATATCGTGTCTGCGTAACCGGAAATTTACTGGCACAGCCCGCCGCACCGTGCGCGGTCGGCTCGAGAAAAATGTTGCGGGATGAAGCTGGGAATACTTGCGGCTTGCAGTATTTATCTTGTAGTATATATCTCGCGCCGGCGCGAGACGAACAGTTGTTGCGGCAATTATCGGTTTGCGGATTTTACGGAAATAGAATGCGAATCTAGAATCATCGGGAAACACTGTCGATCGCGCTCGCACCGGATAACAAATTATAGTTGTAGTTCGATGAAACATCGGGAAACGGAACTTTGGATTCGCACTCGTATATTGTTAACAATTAATCCGCTCGAAACCCGCACGCGACCATTAATTAACGTCAATGACGCGCCAACTAAATATAGGATTTAAAGGAAATAGATCGTTGACGTTAATTACTCGAGTGTGTTACGTAACTAAAGTATGCCGCTTAATAAGATCGCGCGCGCATACGTTCATTTTCATCGCCGCGATCGCTGACAAATACTATTTGCGTGATTGCGTCGGGAGACGTGAACGAAATGATATAATAATAAGCATAATCCTAGGCAGAGAAACCGTTAAAGTCCATCGGGTGCTATAAAACAATTCGAGGGAGAAACTTCGCGATCCCCCTAGTAACCGCCAAAATTTATTCGCCCTCACTGCGCAAACGCATCTAACTTCTCGGGAGCAACTATTAATGGGGTCACACTCTATATAGCCCTTTCGGCTACGTTACTTTACGGTACCAAAGGTAATTCGATTAACTGCGTCCCGAAGCCGGGAACGGAGACGAGCTCGCTAATATCAATGTATACGACGTAGTAACCAATTTTAAATTACTCCTAATAAGGTTTCAGCCACAATGTTCATCTATTATAAAGCATTTTCCTCAGCTGTGTAAAGCCAAAAAAATTAATCTGGTATATAATTTCAGATACATATTTAATTAGCAAACATAAATTATGATTCGATTTTTTCGCGACTACAAGCAGGGATCAAAAATTGTTGCAACTACGTATTTAAAAAAATCTAAAGATATCATAATCTTTTAAAGCTTTAGATTTTGCAACATTTTTGTTGTTGCTAAAAAAATAAAATTTACTGTAAGAGCGAGAAAATTTATGCATTGTATAAATAATTAACGACGAAAGGAAATATTGCGAGGAGTTCGTAATTGCTAGTCATCACGCAGTGCCAGAACCGACGAGAACGTCGTCGATCTCTTCCTTTTTCTGCGCGAACGAGAAGCGGCCACGTGGAGCCCGGTAAAAGTGAAATTCTCATTAATTGACGCAGTACTAATTAGACTTTTAATTAACGAGTCGGAAATAAACAACGATTTGCGAACAGATGTCGCGTTTCTCGTATCTCTAATGATTTAACTACCGTCGGCGGGAGATAGTCATGTCGACCGCCTATTAAATGCACATAAATTTGCGTACAGTCCTCAATAGCGATTAGCAATTCGCGAAGAGCCGTGACGTGACGTGCCGCTATCATCTCCGTTTTTAATACTAAATGCAAAGTACATAAGTCACATCGTGATTTTTCCCCGATTGCATTGCGTAACGATATGCATACTTTCGTGAGAAAAATCTACCTCGAGACGCGACGGGGTTCTCTGCACATTCGTATTCAATTATAAATTTATAACTCGTGTCGCGCCTCCGATTATAGTATCTCCGCCTGGATAAAGTCTCATCCTTCACTATCGGGGTCTAATAATGCAACCGTCTATTATTTATTCGATTGCGCGTCCTTCGTGCCACGTCTGTTTTTATACGTGAGCAACGTAGCTCAGTTCTGTCGAAGAAACGCCTGCCTTAAAATATGCAACAACATTTCGAACGGTCGACCTACCGCCGCAATGAAACGCGATGCTAGATGGTTACGTCTTCGGAGACGTAATGCCTTTGGCGTTTGAATGTCGAAAGGGTAGGACAACGATTGTTTCTAACATCGTGGGGCGCGTCATAAATCCCCGGGCGTTATTCCCGCGACGTGTATATAAATATCGGCGGTAAAAAAAGAGAAAAAAAAATGAAGAAAAAATTCCTTCTGACACAAACGTCACCGACTAAAGTCGGCACTTTCCGAGTCTTGAGTTTCAAGGATCTCGCGTGAAACTCGATGCCGAGTTGCGAGCTGAAGGCGGAAATTCATACGTGTCTGTGTGCATACGCGCACTCTTCCTCCCTCTCTCTCTTTTTCCGTGGCATTTCCTTTTGAGTATTCGGAAGTAAAGCAATCCCGGTATCAACCTTGCTTCCGTGAAGCGGCGTAGAAGATGGCAGAGAAAATAGAAACACCGAGGGATGCGAGACATGTCCGCGAATTGCTTTGAAAAATATGAAACAGAACTGTTTTGATCGAATACGAGGAAATTCGAATCGTTAAAAAATGCCAATGCTATAAAAAATAATTCAAGACGCGAAAATTGTTACGCATTTTGTCAAAAGCGTTTTCGATTATTTATCAATATCGACTGTAATAATCGAAATGTCCGTAAATTCGAAGATCTTTTTTCGCTTGTACGATTATTAAGAATGTATGATAAAAGGTGATTGTCCGTGAATAAGGTAGCTAAGAATATCGAATTTAAACTAGCCGATCGATATATAAGTCTTGAGAGTAATATACGGAGAGTTTATACGGTACTATCCACACTTCATCTTTATGTACATAAGATTCTTTCACTGGTCTATCCGCGAGAGAAATAAATCCTGATAGCAAACTATACGCTCAAATAGCAATAATATAGAAAGCAAAAGTTCGAGGAAGACCAGAATATCGCATCGCGAAGGCTAAAAGTATTTTGCTTTATAAAAAAGAGAGCCTCTTCGATATAGTAAAGATCGTTCATAACAGAACAAATTGGGGACAAGAGTCGCGTATAAAATCTCGCTGGATCCTAATTATAGTATTATTGAACTGTTCTTTTAAATTTTCTGGCGACTCATCGAGAACAACGAGAGCGAATAGAGAGCGAGTGAAATGATATAATATCATAAAGTTCCAAAGTCTCGGTTGCATATGTAAGTGAATCGGTAGATAAAACAAGCCTCGAGGTTTTGCGCTCGCTCGAGTGGAGAGGGATACAAGGGGGAACACTTATTCGAGAAGAATATTTCTCTTATAAGCGACCTTTATTGTATACGGAGCGAGATATGCGCGATGTTTAATAAAGTTGTCTTATTGCAGTATCAAATTACTACATGTGAGATAAAATACAGCGATAAAAAATTTCGCGGCAATTAAAGAGAAGATGAATAATGACGAAAAAAAACGTACATAAGCTTACAAAGAAAATTTTTAAAATTTTAATATGCATTTTCTAAAAATCAATAAATCTATTTGCACATTGGATAATATAAAACTTGCACAACACCCCCTTCTCTTGTTGTGGTAGAAAAATATTGTGTGTGTACATTTTGTAGCGCGACAAAAATAATTCATTAATCAAAAGCACACCATGCGAGACTATAAATCCAGGGGAGCGTAGTTTACGGGATATCATACTTTACCTGTTCTGCTTCTGAACAAATCCTATATATTGTCAATATTGTTACATGCTTACCCATGTTTGAAAATACAACATGACACGTTAATATTAATTAGTAATCGCGTTGGCGTACCCTGTCAAATGCTCATTTATCGTGTCGAAACGTTCTATTTCTAGTCTGAAGCGCTAGTAAAAGTGCTAACAATAGCGCGTGTCGCGTTTAAAAAATTCTCACAAAAGCGATAAAATACCGAAAACGAGAAAGAATAGTCGTATAGTTTTTGCACGAAATTAAATCAACATTATCAATTTAAATAGAATAAAAATAAAATATAACGTTTATAAAGCTTTTTTATAGGATACAAATTTTAATTATCGATTTTTTGTTTTGCTTAACTGTATTTTATATCGAGATAAAAATTTGGACACGAAAATCTCGATTCGGAAAGACTTTGTAAGGCGGTAAAAGATGTCCAAGCTAGAAAGCGTTTCGTTCCGCTCTATTGGGTGTTAGATCGGGAATCCTATTTCGGCTATAGAAATCCCTGGTTTTGCTCGATCGAGCAAATCTCATGTCCGGATAATCGATTTGGTCTCTATTCGGTCGACTGTACCAGTGATTAGCAGTCATCGGCACGACGTGACGTTTGTTCTCCTCGTGTATCTCCGCCCAAATGAGACTTGGCTTGGTGCGATCGCATCGCGGTTTACTCGGATCGAAGGGAGTTACGTCGTGCAAACGATCGTACGCCGATCCCGCGTCAGCGATTCTCCTCTCACGTTTGCGATTGCCGAAATACGTCGTCGCATATCGCTCGGTCCATGGTTCCGCCTTAAATTTATCGTCTCGCAGGTATATACATACGCTTGTCATTTTTAATTAAAACTGTGCCTTCGTAGACTTTTAATAACTATTTTAAACAAAATTGTAATAAGACTTATACTATCTTATGCAAATATGTTTTATTATTTTTAACGTAATGCAAAGTAACAAATCCTATAAAAATGTATATCTTTTTTTTACGACATATGTAAGATTGTAAATATCATACTTCTACGTTTATGGTGGGGCATTATCTTCTACGAAAATATTGAGAATGTAATGATTGGAATTAGAGAATTGTACTTACCACACTTAAAAGTCTTCTCTCGTTTCGTATATTAACCTCCTCCGCTCGCATCCGCACCCATGGCGTAATAAATTCGACGCGATACATATTGTCAACAATATTCACACTGACGATTTGTCAAAATACACACTACTTACTTGTAAATAACCAAATTTAAATGCGGTATGATGCGGTTATGATTCTTTGTGCAAAATAAAACCGAAACGTGAATGCAGACGCATGACGTAAATAACGCGTGAATTGTACCGCACTTTTAAAAGAAGTGCACCGAATAACAGCCAGGAAACGCCATCTTACGAAACGAGCGGCAAATGCTCGGAATGTTGGTCATTAGTTCAAAGAGTTTATGTCGCATGGCGCTGTCGGTACACTCTCGACGTAAAGTCTGACGTAGTAAAATATATATCACATCAGCTCGAGAATATAATAAAGGTAATAGACATATATAATATTAATAATCGGTAAAAGTTTATTTCATTTTTTACTTTACCTCATATAGACACTCCTCTACAGAACTTCATTATTGTTCATTCATAATTAAATCTTGTGTTTATATTTAATAAGCGTCAGAATTAATATTTTGACTATACGTGTTAATTACATTATTATTTTATGTTTAATTAGTTGAAACAACATGTGTGTGTGATCGGCAGTTTATTATCTGCTATTTGAGAGCTGTCAGTTTCGATGTATAAGTTTTACGTGTGTGTATATATTGTAGATACAATATAACATTCGAATTGTAAGCTGATAATAGCTAGCTTTTAGCCTCTTTATATATTTTTTATATTCAATAAAAAAATATCAAACATGATGCATAATTGCGATAGGAGAAGTTGTACAATTATATAAAAGTAACCAAAGAATGATTCTCAATCCAATCTTTCAAATAGATCAATGTTTGATAAATATGAAAGAAAATTCTCGCTATCTTTTTTTTTTCAGCGCAATTCAAATTAATTTATGTAAAGTCTATCAAAATAAGGATAAAGAAATTTCCTTAAAAGATTTTTATTATTTATTTTTATATTGTAGAAATTAATAAAATTGCAATTTGTAAAGACGTGAAAAAAAATTTGAAAAATAAGTTTATTTTGAATACGTTATGGAATTTCTGCTTAGATTATCATTTATGATGCATATAAAATTTATTATGAATGATATAATCATATTCTGCCCCGTCGTTGTATTCGATCAATATCGTAAACTTTATGATGATTGACCTAACAATAAGCAGCACAACTACGTGCAAATGCAATCTCATATTATCTTCTCCTGCATAAAAGAGATAGAATTAAAAAAAATTCGAAGCTTTCAAATTCTCAAATCGAGAAAAACAATAGATAAAAACGAGAAAATTAAAAATTCTTTCTTCGTATTTTTAGCATTTTTCTTAATTTTATTTTAAAACAGACGATTATATAACTTAATATAATTCTTTCCTGCCTGAATGTATAGTTTTATATACATCAGTCTACTAGATGTGTTATTTCACAGGTAAGTCCTGCGATTCAACGTAGACACATATCGCATGTTCTAAAGTTTTATCGTAAAAGGGCAGGTATACTCGGGAAGTGCACAATGCACCTTTTTCGTTCGTTCTCATTTCCGAGTAAAATGGTATAACATTTATGGTAACGTCAACCTGTACTTATGAATCTCACACAGCCAGTTACTAATTTAGTGTTATTTTTTTTCTAACTTTGTACAAAGTACTTTATTTCAAAATATTATTTTTAATTTAGCTCCCTCGTGTTCAATTCTAAGTTTTTTCAAAGAATTTTATTAACTTTTATAAATTATATATTTCCCAATTTTTTTCACGGATTTAATTTAGATGAAATACACGTTCGAAAAATTGCAGAAAGTAGAAAGGAATGGAACATCTGCGAAATTGTATGTAAAATACTGAAGTTTCCTTTTTTTTTCCTAAATTCTCACGTAAGGATAGTGTTGGCGCTGCAGAAAATCAAACCAGCTTAGTTCGTTCTACGATCCTTCGAAAATATTCGCAGCTGGTGTCTCTCGCGATATTCTCCGATTGAATCAAATAAAAAGAGTGTCCTTCCGTCCTTGACGTATCCAAAAGATGAATCGCTCGTTGCACCGATGCACCATATAGGGTCGCTTTTCCACGAAGTAATTGTCTGGCTTCCACGGAATGCTAACCGGTAATTAACAATTGCCGTCCTTTCTGCTAAAATGAAATTTCTGCTCTCAATGTTGATACGTTGAGAGTTCGAAAACTTAGTGGCCTGCTAATGAAGAAGAGAAAATGATTGAATTTAAAAAAAAAGAGAAAGATTATTTTTCTCTTGTTAAAATAACTAGTTGACGAAAGTTTAAAAACTTTTATTTCAAAAGAAGGGACCACGCAGAAAGAGAGAGAAGGAGCAATTTAACAATTTAGGCTTTTATAGATCAATTATATTCCACGCTTTCCTTCTCGGCAAAGATAATTGGGAAACGGTCTCCCCTCTTACACTATTGAATAGGAATATAGCGTGTGCTCTCTTTATTGACTTTTTCATACTTTTTATTATTTCATTAACAAGAAATCTATACGGTAGACGTGTAGAGAATATAGTGCACGACAATCTACGTAATAGAATTGAATTTCCGAGTAAATTGTATTTTGCGGAGCTGTTAAAGCGACGCCCTGGAAAAAAAATGCAATAACGTTAACGACGAAAATCGATCTCGTAAAGTCTGGGAGCGTCTCTTGTTACGTAAAAACTGCAACTACAGAAGCTTCGATTAAAGCGCATTTGCTTAATTTGCGTGTACGACGGCTGTTCTTTTTGTCACGTTCGTTACGTTGTCGACGTGCATCGGGACGAGGTAAATCTAGTCAAACCAAATTGAACGCTTGCGGTTAATTATCTAATGAAATTAGTATGAACAATCATCGGGATTGCCGGCAGAATTCCTGACATATTCACGAATCACGTTCTATCGTTTGCCAATTCCCGCTTTGAAGTTGATTTGTAACATTTTTTTTCTCAAAGCTAATATCACATATGCGAAACTGTGCTAAAACCAGGTGACATCTGAAAAAAATTCTTTGGATAGAGTCTCGCTTTTTAGAGAAGCTATTCATACTAGCAAAATCGGTGAAAAAAATTTTTTCGTAAAATCGCTTCCTGCTTTATCCGAATTCGATTCGGATAAAGCGTAGGAAAGAGAATGGAGGGCGGCTGTTTTACGTTCCCAAATCTTTCGCGTTTTATCCTTAGTCGTTGGAAGAGGAATCTGATCGAGGAATCGTATCGCTGCGCAAATCGCGCGATATTCTCCTAAAAATCTCGATCGAAAGACGATTTCGAACGGAGAGAGAGAGAGAAAACAAAGATATACGCTTTCACGGAATACCCGTATTCCAGATACGTGATAAAATCCACGCGAGCCATGTTACCGTAATTCTACCGGAAAATATGCTCCGATCTAATTCCGAGATAACGAAGATTGAAAAGGAAGTTCGACTAACTTTGAAGGGAAAGAG
>NW_021848400.1:534713-556550 GCF_003651465.1 Formica exsecta
AAGGAAAAGAGTCCGCCGTTTCCTCGGACGTATCGACCGAAAGAATTGTTCGGGCTGAAAGGCGAAGGTGGGTAAGTTAAAGCGTATATACGGAGTTTATACGACACAAGAGCTTAATCAGGTTCGACTAGTTGGCAGGTGCGAGCATCGCAGGAAGGAGCGACGAGCTCCTGGTCGCTCCAAGAAACTATGTGGTTTTGCTACCCGGTGCAACGAGTCTGGACCGATGTGTAGCGAAATGTCGCTCTGCGATAGCTCTCCGCTTTATATATCTAGAAAGAGCTTTGTCTCCTATTTAATAAACGGGAAAACTTTTTTAATAAACAGGACGCTTTTCCGCAATTTCCTCGCTGGACGTTTGTCCATCCAACATTTCGCCGTACCTTCCTGCGCACTCGTCTGCCATTTTCCTGTTTATTAAACTTGCTAAATCAATTGCTGAGCTTGACTCTTAGTCTTTTGTCTTTTAGAGCTGACATGTCGGTATCCGTGCAGCCTCTCACGAAAAATTCCGGCGACGCCCGACTGATATCCCCGACTCACGTAAGTAAACTAATCTTTTACTGTTATGCCAGACACGACAGGCATTTTTGCCGCGTCTGTGCCGTGGCTGCGCCTATATTTACCGTGGTTCACGTTCCAGGGAGGCGTCTCTTTCCCACCTCTTTCTCTCTCTCTCTTTTTATTTCATGGAAAGTAGAGACCCCGCGGAATAAGCGCATAGAACTCGGATCCTCGTTACGACCGGCCTCTACACGACCGGCGTCGAATCGCCGAGGCGTTCGTGTTAATGGCAACGTGTCTCTCCGGTATACCGTTAAAGCCACCGCGATGCCCACTGAACCTAATTAATGGCGCGTTCGCGTTGCGCCGGATACACCACCACTATGTCTATAAGTTGACCGGCCATTGAGGATGACGCTCTCGAGACGCTCACGCTCGCGCGCACGCACGTGCTACCGCTCAACATCCGTCTTACTGGCTGTCACGCTATTACCCACCGCACTTCAACTACTTAGTAGATAGGCACGGCTGCGTGAATAGATAGACAGCAGACAGCCGGCACGTGCGAGCGCCCGTATCATATTCACGCTCGCGTATATATATATACACACGTATAATTATCTCCCCCTTTCTTGCGTTATGAGCCGAGATCTCGCTTCCGGATAATCGCGTTGCATTCCGCGACGATCATTTTCCCGAGCGGCGTCCGATGCCTACGTAAATCAGACGTCTCATGTGCCGATCATTCGATCGACTTGCAAATAACACGGAATAACCTGTAACCGCCTGTAGTCTCTCATGTCGATTCCGTACTCGGGACATAAGATTAAGTATCTCCGTATACTCTCATACTTAATCACGGGCAGTATATTGTAGCACTCATCGGTTCTGCTCAAGTAATGATTTATGTTTCCCACGCGTGTACACAGGATGTAGGAAAAGTTGCTTATTACATTCACGAAACGGGAGCGATGCATAAAAGAAAGTCGGCTAAAATCGACATACTATTCTGTTTTTCAACCTCTAACTTTCCACCATATTTTATCATGATTTTGATAATATTGTTTTAAACTTTGAAGCAAATAATTTTTTTGAAAGAAAATTAAAATCGAGATCTGAGAAAAATTGAACATAATAATCGAGAAATTATGATAAAAAAAAAAAAATAAAAATATATATCAGATTTAGAAATCTAGAAACATGTAGAATAACGTAATATTACTAAAAAGGATATTCCGCTCTATATAACTGTTATTTATATCATATAATTCACAGAAAATTATAGGAAAAATACTTTCGAGTTTCAAAAACTTTCGATATAATCTGATTTAATATAAAGCGGCAAACGACGAATATACAAACTATATATGGACTCATGTTGAATAAATTGATTAAGTGGACCATGTCAGACAGCTCCGCACTTATCGCTAAGAAATTCAGAGGATACTTGTATGTATCTTTTGGTATCTTTCCTCCACGCAAAAAGTACAACATGTAGTTATTCATGTAGAGAGGTCTACGATGAAACAGTGACACGTGTGTTGACTCTATCCAAAATACGCGCCGTGGATCTTTCAAGTACTAATTCATTTAGCACTCTATACAAAGAGCAAAGTAGATTCTGCTTGGGAGATGGTAGCCAACCAGAAGTCTGACACGCATAATTGCCAGTGTACGTGCGCCTGAATGGCTTCTCTCGTAACGTCGAGATAACCGCGTTCTGAAGGAAACGCGGTGTCAAGGGTCCGGGTCGAGGCGTGGCACGGCGTGTTCCGTGTAAGTCGCGTTATAGAGAAGCCGTTGCCTCGTCTCCTCGAGAAGACGAGGCCTTCTCCTTCGTCTTTTCTTTCGCGCAGGCTACGGCTCGCGTGACGACGATACAACAACAACGACAATCATTGGAGTCACTCACAGTTGATGCTTAGTTAAGTAATGGGCGACGCGAAGCCGAGTCGCGAGCTGAACAAATAATAGGCCAGCACTCGACGTGATGGCAACGGCCATCGATTCGTCGTCCTTTTCTTCCTTGTCCACCTAGGTAACGGGCTACCTTGTCTCGGGACAGCTAATTCAGCTCTGCCTCGGAAATGGAGGATGCGTTTTACCCACTCGAGCCAAGTCGCGGAATACGTGTCCGCTGAATACCCCATACGGAATAGCGATCTTGTGTACAGCGAAGACCCTTAATCTCTCTCCTTCTCTCTTTCTCTTTCTCTCTCTTACATCCCCGCGACGCACGCAGTTGTAAGTACGAGAAACTGCGGAAGCCAGTTTGTTCCAGGTAGCATTCAACATTGTAGATGAAAAGAAGCGTAGAATCGATGGTCCTCCCGGGCGGTTAAAATTTGCTACTCACCGATGTTTGCGTTCCTGTAATAACCGCATCGTGTTTTAATGATATTTTCTTAACGTAAATTATAACAAGATGTGAGAGAATGTACAAAAAGATGGACGTGAAACAGGTCCTTAAATACAATTTGCGTTCTTTCTCGTCGCGATATCTGTTAATAATAGTCATGAATTATTGTCATTTTTGTAGATAGGGACATCGCTCGTAAATATCTTGTTATTTAAAACGCAATTACTTGATATTTAAACCGCAGATATACACGCATGTTAAACATTTATGAATATCATTAATTACACATGACATGATTATCGTTCGAGTTTATTTATAGATGGAAGTGGGAAAGTAGTAATTACAAATTGTAGTACAAAATTTCTATCTTACGCATAAGAACTAAAAATGCGTTCAATTTACTGCACATCGTTCTACATACAGTCTTGCCAATTGCGTAGCATGCGTAGCATGCTTAACGTCCGGCTGTTCCTAAATCCTGATTTTGATTGTAAAACTATATAACGGGTACAACGCGTACATCAATCTCACTTGATTTGAGTGATTTGAGACACATGTATATCTCTTCGAAATTACCGCATCGTTTTATAGGTTTAGACTTGCAATCGTCCAACTTCTCTCATTTCTATTTAATTCCTTTATTGGTACACGCATGCTTTTCAAGATTTTCAAAAGTAAAAATATATAAAAGTAAAATTAATTCTCATAAGACATGGACAAAAATATGCTCTCCGGCAAAAATTTCTTGCGATTTACTTTGATATATTTATTTATCGCGACAATGTGTGTGTGTGGCTATTATCGTTTTTTACTTGGCATAAGATTCGAGAAGGAACGACCTTGACACCGCATCTTCCGAGCAATTTCGGTCTCCTTTCTTTCCCTCTCTTTCTGTTTCTCTCGCTTTCTATCCGCCTTCGCTTCTCTTCTCGGAGCCTCGTTGATCTGCACCAATAATCGCAATATCCGTATGCGCGATATGACGCGTATCGCCGTATTCCGTCGGTTTCACCTAGAAACTAACTAAAGAGCCCCAATACCTGAAATATGAATGCAGCTCGCGTGCAAACGCGTCAGCGCTCGACATGATTTGAATGGGCCCTGTGTGTGTGTGTGAGTAGTAATGACATTATTAATCTTTCTCCCGGGATACGTGAAATACTTATATCTAACATATTTTATCGATTTTCTGCAAGTCATTAATTGAAAGAGGTCAATAGACCTCAAGTTTTTTGATTCGTCTCAGAAGCATCGCGAAATCGATCAAGTATCAAAGTATTTACCATTACTTATCGTACATATCTATTATAAATAGTCGTGAGAGTCTCTTGGCTTAAACAATTAAAACTGCACAAGATTAATACTCCTCAAACGAACATGTCGGCAGAGGATTCGTTGGATATTTATTTGAACAAGTACCGGCGTGAGTGCCATTGCTAATCGTTTGGCTCTTCATGGACTCGACACGAAGCAGCTCACGTCAGCCGGTGGTATCCATGGCGTATATGCACCACTTTCGAACTTTTGACCTGAAAACGAAGAGTATAGTCGCATGGGGAGCACGTAGCCGTAAGTTAGCGCGAGGCCTTTGGCAGAGAGATGCCACTAAATCTCGCTCAAAGTTCAAAGATACTCGCACGACCTCCGAGGTAAAGGTACCGCATAAAGTATCTGCATGTACCTGAAATTCAACGAGAAGGTCTCTCAGCGAGCCTCGTTACTGATTTTTCTTTTTGCCGACAAAAATACTGCAGTATAAAATTTAAATCTAAAATCAATTAAAATTGATATTTACATGTTCAACATAAAAATTTCAGAAAAGAATAGTCATGTAATTTTATTCGTGCTAATTTTGTTTTCATAAAAATGCTCTCTATCGTTATAATTTTAAAAAGACCCAGAAACGCGAAAAAATATGAGTACCATAAATAGCTTGCTATTAATCACTCGGCAAATATAAATGAAATTATATGTAAAATAATTAAATGCATTCAGAAAAAAAAACTGTTCAAGAAGCTGAATGATTGTGTGATCATTAAAGCAAATATTGATGAGATGAAAACGGTATCACGGTAAATAAACGAATAAATGCTAATAATACAGTAATAGTAGTAGTAATAGAAACGTCTCTCTTCTTTTACATTCCAATTATAAATGTTTTGTACATGCTATATTTTGACATCTTTGTCGACTCATTCGCGTTGGGTTCTATCTAAGAGTGCCTGAGTAGATACTATCTCTCTTGAAATATATATCAGATGATGACGAGTTTTTATACTCGAATAAATAGAATACTATATACTTGTCACTCCTGCAAGAAACGTCAAAGAGGTTTCAATCGTTTATCGAGTTGAAAATATCTAAACGTCGACACGATATTCATAGGTTCCACCGCTATCGATCGGTATTTCGAATTGACACCAATAATTATAACTCAAGGCGATACGTCGTGTCTATCAGAGACATTGGACTCATATCTACCCCTAAATACGAATAATCTGGAACAAGAAAAAGCGGGACGTTGATTCTAAGCTTGGGACGTTTCCGGAATGATCGTCGGTCGCGTTGTTATTGAACGCTACGCAATTGACATACGATACGTCGCGCGACGTTAATTGCCTCGACGTTGCCTCGTTACTTGATAGAACAGCTCGCCTTTTGATTGGCCATGTTCATTGATATGCAGCCTGGCAGCCTTCGGGAGTACTCGTCGATACATGAGAACAAGACAATGGCCGGCGACATGTGTGCATGACCCTGTTCCGCGGACGAAAATGCGCGTCACGTGCGCCCGGACGTGGTCCGTGGCTACCAGCGCGTCTGGAGGTTCAGCGATTCGGATCAATGGTCCACGGGATACCAATATAAGATCGCTCAGAGAAAGACTAAGGGCGCCCTTTCTTGCGTGAGGCCATTCCATGCATTACTATCTCGAATGATGGATGACCGAGATAAATAGATAAATTCGTGATTATACCGCGGCGAAGAAGCGGAGAGGTCTTCTCTCTTTGACGATCATTGACGCTCGTTCGATTGCGTATGCACGCGTTGCATCTCTTAAATATATCATCGATACTTACGGAGCGTTTTCGTAAATAGCTGAGAGCTCGTTACATCTCGAAATAATCGATCGAATTATACTGTGTATACCTTGGACTCGCAATCGTGCGATCGCACATTGCGTGAGAGAACACCTCGTCCTGGGGCATTCTACTCCCAGAGACAAGAGTGACTAGAGATGGCAAAGAGAGAACTGCTGCCTTTTAGGGCAGTTAGATGCACAACTACGACGACGACGACGGCGCGACTCTTTGGCGTTTCCTCGTCGCTCCTCATCGCCTCTTCTCCGTTTGCCTTCCGTGGCCTCGCCTCAGATCGGATCGACCATCCGTCCGAGCGTTCTGCTCTGCCTCTCGCACGACATGAACGCGTTTATGAGGACGATCCCGCGACCCCGATTTTTCTTAGAACGCGCGAAGAACTGCACCGCGAGTTTTTTTAGCGCGGTCGTGAAAACGGAAATTGTTTTCCTTTTTCTTTGATTGCAAAGATGCTTGCCGTGAGTGGCGAAGCAACGCTTGCCAAGATAAGTTGGCTTTAAACATGTATACAATAGTATTGTTATACATATATACATACAAAGTATATGTACATATATTAATACATATATAATAAATATTATATTAGTAATTATATATATATATAGTAATTTTATTATACATGTATAATGATTATACTATAAAATATAAAAAAAAACATGATAGAAGATATCGAACAAAGGTAAGAATGAAGAAAAGTGAAGAAAAATGATGTAGAAACTGATGATGAAAATGACTAAAGATGAGACGACGCGATAGCTTCGATAAGGATGGAAAAAAATCTCTTACAAATGGCTCATTAAAATATAGAAGAGTCGATTGAGAATGACCAGCTGATATCAATGATGATCTCAATCCGATGAGTTCTAAATGCTCTGTATTTAATTTTCTATTCTGAGAATATACTTCATTACCCAAATGTCGTTTTAACGATCAAAGGATCTTTGATGGATGGTTTACTACACCGGATATCGAGACATCAGAGATCAGGGTAATTCGAAATGAATTTCAATTAGCTGGAGGATAAGTTTTTCTTCTCAGAATCTAGCAGACTCGCGAAAGAGATAATAAAAGCGAAGAGATCAATGATAATTTTATTAAATGATAATGTAGACGAGTGGGGATAATTCGTGCGAATTCGGCGTCTAATGTGACCTCTGATATCCGCGAAGGCGCGTCGTCGATCGATGAAAATTCTGGTCGGGAGCCCGAGAGAAATGTCGTTGCCCTCTTCTTTTCGTCGTTGACTGCCGCCGCCACCGCCGCCACCACCGCCGTAGCTACCACCGTCTCTTTTCTCCATCACTTTTTCGCTCTCTTACGATACTGCCACCGCCGCCACCACCATCGTCGCCGCCGCTACCTCCGCCGCGTTACGGAGGTACTATCCCTAGTCCCCTCCGCGGGACCATCCTCTTATTCCCACTCCTCCTGCGGAGCACCTGTCGTGCCAGGGAGTTCGGCGTGTTAGGGGCGCTCGACGGAGGTAAGTGGACGGCGGGTTATCAGTCGGCAGAACATCTTGGTCGCGAACGGAAACGCAAGTCCTGGGTCGTGGTAACGTGTAGATCGAGAAATACAGGAATCGGGAGTGAAAACGTTTATGTCTCTATGCTAGTTAATAGCTCACTTGCTCGCGGATCGCTTTTACGATCACCTGTAGAAGAAAGGAAAGTCGCGCGAAGGAAATAAATACGCGCTATTGAGACTTGGTGCGTTTCATCTATTTCTTCTTTTTAATCTAAAGATAATATCCGGACGCGCACTCCGACGACACATACCGATACATACGTCCGCGATACAGACCTGGTAAGTTGCAATCGCACGATGACCGCGACCGCGCCAAGGTAAACGCCAGCAAGGAGGTCACGGCGCCGGTGAATTGTGTTAAGTGCGCCAAGGCGAACTTATCCGCCGTCGAGGTGGCCCATCTCGCGCCGTTACGGCAGTGCACTCGACGGCGAACGACGCACGCCCCGGCGGTATAGAATTTCTAACGGTCTCTCCCGATATCGAAAACCTGAGGAAGAGGAGTGCTACGTCCTCTTACGTCGTTAGAGTAGTAAAACTTCCGGGACGAGAGAGAAAGAGAGGCGAGAGTAATAGGGCGCGATAGAAGGAGAGAACTGCCGGGATGCTGCACGAGGAGCTCCAACGGGGCTCCAGCTAACACGTGGCGATTACACACGCTACTCTGCAGTCGCGAGGTGAGTCTTACTCCTGCGAGCTGTTACTACTGCTTACTACGGGCGCGAATGTGACAGAGCATTCGCTCGCAGAGCATTTCTGTTCAAAGCGCCTTTTAAATTATCTATATCTCTCAATCTTTTTTAAAAATAAATGTAATATTAAAAGATGTAATGATGAAATATGATAATGACGCTAATCGATCGATAATAAATTTTTAACGTATCATAATTAAGATGCAACATCGATTTTGGACCAAGATATGTATATATATACACCTGTGACCTGTGAATTTCTATGCGTGATGCTTCTCACGCAATCATAGATAGCGTCTCAATAACTGATTATTACATTCATCTTTATTAGTAATCTAATAAAGATGAATGTAAAAGATACTACATTCTATTGTTTAATTAATGATGCATGTATCCGTAATAAAATACTAAACGAATTGAGATATTAAAATACCCGATGTTATTCCGGGACCTCTATAAATGGAAGATGAACAATAGTGCATCGTAAAGACATTACGACGTCTGGCAATCCTCTAAAGGTTAATCGGGATCAGCGCTAATCTACGTCGATTGCAGAGGCCGTTCTAACGTGTCGCGAAGAGTACATCCCGTCTGAGAAGATATAGAAGAGCGAGATATGAACGGGGACGAATTACGATTCGCGCTTGCGTGATCTGCTTACCGATGTAAACGCGTGCGAATAGAACGACCGCGCCGAAACAACCAGGCGGATAAGGTTCTTGTATGAGGAAATTGGGAGGGGAGGGAATGTGGTCGGTCGACAGGCAAGGAGGCCTCACCAAATTTTCGTGCCGCTGGTCCGGACGCAATGTGCCTGAGATCCCCATGTGCTTGCGGACCGCCTCTCTCTCTCTCTCTCTCTCTCTTCTTTCTCTCTTTTTTTTTCCTTTTCTCTCTTTATTTCTCTGTCCCTCTTATGCTAACGTCTCTTCGTGTTCGTTCGTCTCTACCTCGATCATTCGTTGCATCTTTCTCTCGCACATACGGATAAAGACTTCGTTCCCGCGGATCACCGGCTTCACTCTCCTCTCTACACTCCTTTCTTTTTCCCTTTGTCTCTCCTTCTTTCTCGTTGCTCTTTATCTCCCTCCTGCTTCATCGGAGTCGAACTGATCGGCCGACCGGAGCTCCGAGACGGCAAGGAGTTAGCGCGCGCATTCCGGTTAGCGGTCCGGCGAATCGCATCGCCGTTGCTGCTTCTTTAGCTACCGCCGTCGTTGCCCTCGTGTCTGTCGCCATCGATCCGCCGTGAATGTCGGTCAACCCTTACTTTCTCGGTGTGTAGGAAGGATGGGTCCACACAGCTGGGTTACGTGTACGATTCAACAATTATATGAGAATTAGAATCACGTAGCGGTGAATAACTTGTGATCTATCTTACCCAATCAAAGCTGATGAAAAAATTAATCGATCCTGATGAAAAGTATCACGAATTATCAACAGCTTAATGTAAACTTCCTTTTGCAACGCGTGAAAGAACGCGTTTAGATTATAGCCCTTTTTAGATCAGAAATTTCGGGAATTGGATGTTGCCCGCTGTGCGGTGGGATCGAAACGAATGTTTCATTTTGCGGCATAAATGCGTGTACGCGTAGACCGGATTCTGAATACAAGCACGCGTGCACACATATATATGTCAATCCGGAAAAAAATTTTCGGGGTGAATCACGCGCCCGTACGAAATTATGTCAGACGTTTTTTGCCCGCGCTACTCGCTCTTTATTCGACGCTTAGGAATAATATTCGTTTCAAAACGGACGCCGTAGCGGATCGCGCTTCATTCGTTTCATTTTTATTCACACGCGAGAGATACTTGATGCGGCAAATCGTAATTTGAGTTTGCTACACACTCGCGCGTATCACGAGAGCGGAGAAAGATATTAATCCACCATCTCGTGTGCGGAAGGTTTAATATCCACAGTGATCAATCATGTCGAATCGGCGACGTGAAACGCGTCGTTACATTAGGCCAGGATCCTTCATTTCCGGGATGGATTGCACAGCGCATACCAGCCCCAATGCGCGCGCGGCGGGCATTCTTTCCGAAATTTGCATCGAAATAAGTCGCCGTCCGCTCGTCCTCCCCGCCGTCCCGGCGGGCAAAAGGAGTACGCTAACGGTTTTTCGAACAGGTGTCATCTCTTTTTTCCGCGCTTCATGAAATATTCACAAGGCATACGATTACGTTAGTACGGGGGCCGGACTAATCCGTCTGTCGACGGCGACGGCCGGGGCATTCAACCTCCTCGCCGCAATACGTCTTGGAATCGCGCCCGACATAACTTTGCATTCGTTTGCCAATGTAATTCCTCGGTGAATTAACATTAACGTGCCTCGCGCGCGACTTCGCCTATTTGTACTGACGATGCCGTGGGAATGACAATTGCTTAAGTATATTTCGCCGTGGCAGTAACTCTTGAAACTATCGTTCATTCACGAACGTCTTAATCCCCGAATGGGAGAGACGCGCTTCGCGCGAGAATTTTAACGCTCTCTCGCAATTAGCGAGTCGATGATTCTTCGCCTCTGTAAGGATCCAACGGAGTATAGCGTTAAATATCTTTCATCTCTTCGCATTCGCCGATTAAGGATAGACAAATGATGTAATATGATGTAACATGTAATTATGCAATTAAGATACCTTTTTATAATTTTTATTTTAATTTGCCTAACATAATTCTGCCGTTATTTATTATTATTAGAACGACATGCGACGTTGAGGATTAAATAGCAGCCTTATCTTTATTCTTGGAAAGCTTTTAAACTCCTAATTAGAATATTATAATAATATAATCTTATGTATTAACGTATTATAACTTATAATCAATATACACGTATTATACAAGCTCATATAAGCCCACGTGGCCATAAGATATAGCAGTTACCTATTAACGGCGCATACTTTATTGCTTCCGGATGTTTACATGAACACTATTAACGACTCGGCACATAAAAGTGTATAGATCGCATCGGTTTTCTGAATTTTTAGCGTCTCGCGAAATACGTTAGCGTATTTTATAATACTCGCGACTGCGGCAGTTTATAATACTTTCCGGCAATTTACGATACTTTATATACTTTATATACAAGTCGGTCGCGTGAATCGTAATCGCGCGACGGAGTTAAACCACAAATATGATTGGAATCGCCACGCGCGTTCGCTCATATATTACACAACTAATCCCTCTATATTTATCAGTTGCTTACATTTATCTCGGTCGCCCATTACGTTTCATAACGTAAATTTGCGATAGAATATTTGACAGTATCGAAAAAAATTGCAATCGAGACAATTATAGGTGCACACATTTGCGAGATCGAAAACGCGCATAGCGAGAATGATTCGTGCGTTCCTCTCCGGCACTCTTGAAAACCGGTATCTCTCACCATATAGAGAAAAAGAAAGACAGAAAGAGAGGTCGGTATTCCATTATACATTATCTGTCGTAATATTACGTTTATATTTATGCGACACGCTTATAGTATACGGTTACAGATGTTACTATTACGCTGCCAAAGACGCAAGTTAATTCCTAGCGAATACGAGTAACCATGTACAGGACAATATGATACACATATATGCATATATATATTTCTAATTATATTTCAATTTCATATTTCTTATAAAAAATCTTTGAAATTTTAGATTAAATAGATACTTTGTAATGTATGTTCTATTTTCATATAATTCTAATAAAAAAGTTATAATAAAATTATATGTATAGTAACATCGAGAGATCTAAAGATGTGTTCAAAATTATAGAGTTTAAAAAAACTTGACTCCTTTTTTTTTTTAATTCGAGTAACTTAAATTTCTGATTCTATTATGTTGTATAAAATGTATCAAATATTGTCGACAAAAATAAAATTTTGGCAGTAAAAGCGGAAACATTAAAAAAGAGCACATTTATCCGTAAATCGAACATAACTGCGTACAATAATAAAACCATGTATGAATGAGAAAAACATATATATCGCGTCTATATAGCATAATTATCTAAACTTTTATCTAATCCGCGGAAATAATGAATATATAGTAAATTAGATAAAGTATATGCAACGCACAAATAATTACGAAATCGACCGATTGCGATCTTAATTAATTTCCAGTCAGTGCGAAGACGCATCTATCTCTCATCACAACCGCCGTAAGATAAACGATAATCGATAATGCTCGTCGATCACAAACATAGGCGCGAGAGGCCTATACGAGCGGCTCTCGATGAAACAATATTAACGAGGTCGAAGACTCGGAACTTTATAACGGGTGTCCATGCCTAAATTACATCCTGCGGAGCGTGACTCGTTAAGAATCGTGTGCTGGCGAATACACCGATTCTTCGTAGACGTGCCTCTGTATATACAGTATGTGTTCGAGATAACTTTAGTTTTATATATAACAATTAGATCGATATATATTTATCTAACTGAGAATTTCAAAAATTTTATTCTACTTTTATTTATAACAAATAAGATTAACATCATTATTTGAAGAAATAGATTTCTCATATATGCCTGTATATATGTAACGTATAACTTTCTTTTATATTTATGATAGGAAGCTCGTAGAAGTACATTTATCGCCGCGGTGTCGATAACTACACAGCCGCCAGCGACTGCAATTCTTACCCTATGTTTATCGGCATCGCGTGTGCACACGCGTGACGCATCGCATGCATGCGTGAGCGGGCACGCACTCTCTACAGACGCCGCACTAGTTCGGGTGGACACGCGATAATTACAATCATGCCAGTCGCCGCGACAAGGATTATCATTGGGTCGCATTAACCGTTAATGTTAACACAACCGATCTCGATCTCGCGATGAATGGATCGTAAAGCCAATTACAACTGAGCGCCGCATCAACCGATTTCTTTCTCCGCCTTCTTTCGCGATTTGCCGAGTAATAAATTCGCCGAGCACAGCATGAAAGAAGAGAGGATCAAAGCGGATCGAATAATCCGAATATTATGCCGAGCGAATAAACGATAAATCTCAACTAATGTCTTGGTGTCATTGGCCGATCAATGGGCGATCGATTGTGTCGCGTTTATATATTTCCTTATAATAATATAACTTTAATTGAATGCCACGCGCGCGCGCGCATGCTCGATATAGAGTCGATACGAGATTTCTGTATTGTATCATCGTTACGCGCGCGAACAATTTTATATAGAATGAATTCTGTAGATGAGATATAACGGTACATGGCCTAATCGAATCTTGTAAGAAATGAATTAATGATGCAATCTATTTTCGTCGATGCGGCCGATATTTTTCTTACCATCTCGGATTTATCGAGATACTTTGCGTATATACCCTCGCAGGGGATACATTATTATCCACGAGATTAATATACATATATGATTGTTGCAACATCAACGTGACATGACGTGCGCTTATTATATTAATTTTTATAACACGGGTCGTGTCCAGATGTATTGTACCTGACTGACCGTCGGGTTTTATAATAATGATCGACAAGAGGAACATGACGATTTAATACGTAAGAATGAATACTTTGAAGGATATAGAATGCCCCGAGTATTGCAAGGAAAGGATACATCAGCTGCAAGTAGTTTTCAAGGCAAGATATATGAGCGTATATAAATATCTAGTATAAAATCTATTGTATCAGTCGAGATAAAAGAGTCTGTCTCTGAAGAAAGAGAATCTTTTTAATGTTGTTGTCAGTATATATATTCTTATTAAATGTACATCTTCCGAAACATAAAAAACGATAACAAGAACATTGATATACTCAAGAGTGCATGAAGTTGATGTATAAAAAAAAAAAAAAGAGTTCACCGTGAATACGACGATTTACAATAACGTGTAACGTAAAAATGGTATCTTAGGTCGAAAATTTGGCAGTTGCATTTACCATATATTAATACCGGTCATTACCTCCGGCGCTAAGCGGTACGTTTGTCGGTACGCATTTTGCACGATCGTACCCCGGGGAATTTATAAAGCTTATCTCTGCGCGGCTGCCGAGCATTAAACGGCCAGAAGAAGAGAAGCCGAAGCTGGTAACGCTATCTTGACCCGGTTCGCACCGACAAATGTTTCACCAAGTTCTTTTCGTACATGAATCCGCAATTAACACACTCTTCGCTTCGATAATCGTTTCGATCATATCACGTTTAACAAATACCGGGATCGCGCGATCAATCCAAAATTATAGTCTTGCGAAAGATTTATGGCGTTACATATATTTAATATACTGTGTACCGATAAATTTGCTATAGAAACGTTCATAATTGTGCGAACGCGGATGTTTCTAGTACAAATAGCGGTGAGACATTTCTTTAAAGTTACCTTTCTCTTTTAGGGTTACATTTCTTTAAAGTGTGTGCGCGATCGCCATCTTCCACAACAAAATTTGGCAACACGCTGTATTTTCGAAAAAAAGAACGGAGTATAACGCTCATGTCAGACGCGAATAATGACGCAATTTTGTGAGCGACGCCTGCGTTTGCGGATATGTCGCGGATAATTCTAGATAAATCGCGAATGCACGTCGTCCGTCCGATGTATGGAATCATGACCGCCACCTCGGGGATCGACTGGAATTCCAGAACGGTCGACGCGAGACGGAGTCCTGTCGTCGCCTCGAATACCATAAACGACTCTGCAGCCGATTTGATATTGCGATGCACGTACGCGCAAAGACAAATCGTCGTATGCGCGTTCGCGCCGAGGAAGAAGAAGGTACTGTTGCCGATGCTGATGAAAGAGATAAAGAGAGAGAATGAAGAGGGTTAAATTAATGCATCTGGAAATGGTACCGTGAGAAATTAGCGTATCGAGAAACAATGAGAATGTACTCGAAGAAATTTTAAACGCGCAAAGTTTCCATATATTTTCAATTATTTATTGCTATCATTTAACTATTTAATGTTATCGGCAAACAGAAAATCCTAATGCCCTAATGCAGGTATTGTTAAAACTTTACGGCAAGAATCTTTGCTCATAATGAATAAATAGGAACGTATATAAAATATTCTTTAACTTTCTTCTTCGTCTCTTGGGAAATTAATAAATAGCTGTCTTAACGCTTAAAGAAGCGCAATGTTAAAACAACTGTATAAATAACATAGTTTATAATTAAAAAATCAAGAAAAAATAATTATTTAATGTATATAATAATCACTATTTTCTATATAGAAGAGCTATTTCAACATAATTTATTATGCTATGGCTATGGTATGTAATGTGCAAAAAAAAATTTAATAAAAATTAAATATGTTAGAACTTTCAACCCTTAAAAAAAATTTATGAAGATTAAAATATTAATAAGATATTTTGTGATCAAATCGATCTATCGTATTCGGAAATTTTAACATTCTAAAATTTGTATTTAATAATTTGAAAATCTATATGTATATTATTTAATTTACAATTATCCCATCCATAATATATTTGATATAGAATAATGAAAATCTAGTTAACTTTGATCTTTACAAAAAATTCTTTTTAAGAATTGAAAACTGTAACAAAAAATAAAATAGAATTTTTCCATATTACATACCGTAACTATAACATGAAGAAATATATATGTAAAAATAATTCTTTTTACAATATTAGCCCTGAATTTCTTACAAAATTGTAATAGAACATTTCGAAAGTTATAATGAAACATTTCGAAAGTTGGAATTATATTCGGCCTAGAAAAAAAACTACACGGAATGTGATTACTCTTATTCTTATATGAAAAGGAGTTACGTATTGTTTGTCGAACTGTGTAATTCATCTTATTTGATGCGCGTACGACTAACGTCGTGGCTCGTCGGTCGAGGAAAGGAAAGGCGGCGAGACGACGTTGTCACATTAAAGCGTCCTGAAACGGTGCCGAGGGGAGAATTATTAGCGTGGGATCTATCGCACACACACCGTGCTCGAACGAGAAACACCGTTACGAGACGCGTATAATCCAGCCGATCCGATCGAAACATTCCAGGAATGTATTGTGCGTGAGTCGTTCGCCTACGGGGCCATCCGTCTTTATTGGTAAGCGAAATCGGCAGGTGCAACACAATGCCTCATCGCGGATCGAGCACGCACCCTTCGGATTTTCGTAGAGGCTTCGAGAAAGCTGCGAGAAAATCGTAAGCTCGAAAACCTGCGCTATGCTAATAGCTCCCACGTGAAAATTTCCCTTTCACAGGTATAGGGATTTGCATATAGAGATCCCTCCGTTTGAATTACAAATTGGTTTATTACGGTCGCTTTACCTATTACACACCTTGGTTACTTGGATAATTAAGCGTGAGCGAGCGCACGTACATTAGCATCCGCGGATAAACGCGAGAAAATGATAGCGAGGCGATGAAATCCGTGTACTCGTGCGTCATGAGCGCGGCCCGGAGTCGGTTATGCGCAGCTAATTAATGCTTTCCGAGCCGGCATGCTCGAGGCGAGCGAATCAAAAACACGCAAAGCATTCACGGTGCTCGTGTATCACGAAACAGCTCCTTGCTCCGATTAACCCTTCCATCATCGGGGGACCACCCGTTTCGGCCTGCTCTCTTCCTATTAACGTGTCGGCCGCGTAACTTTTCGTGGAATATCGCGAGCGCTTATCCCCTTTTTTTTTCTCTTTTTTGTTCTCGTTAATGATAAAGAGGGCATGTCCAATGTAACTGTAAAATGAAAATGTTGTATTAAGAAAATGATGTAACGCAAATCTCTCCCGTGTGATTATTGGCATATATGACAACCCGATCGGAACTAATTAAAAATCGGGAATGCAAAAGGCGGACGTATAAATTCTGCCGTTAATAAAATTGCGAATATCTATGAAAATTATGCTCGAGCGATATCGCAAAAACTTTGACAGGATACGATTCGTAGTCAGGATCGAGAAATCAGGATTGTCCATCGATAATAAAGTGTTCTAGTAAAATGCGGTAACGTTAGAATAAAATTCTTGAGGATTATGAAAGATAAAATTCGATGCCTTTAATGCTTGCTATTTAATATGGCATCAATTGCACTATGCACGTTACGTACAGCTAATAGCGCAGAACGGAAAGAGAATTTCCCGAACGTTCATTTCGAGTTCGGATCAGCATCGCGTATTGGATACGCGTCGTAATATCTTCGACTGTAGATTTCTTGGCAAAAATTTAAATATTTGTTACAAATTTTTTAACGCCAAGTTTTTCAGCATTGCTTCGTTTGTGTACTTAAGCATGTAATTTTATACAAACAAAACGTTCTATTTATTTTCTTAATTATTAATAAACTCCTTATATAAAGCTTTTCTTACGGATGTTTTAATGACTTCTTTGGTGTGCTAATGTTAATGTAAAGTGAAAATACTTCTTGTACATTCTGTATATCCGGTTTCACGGTACATGCCGAGCCTGCCTAGAATTGTTCCGGTACGACAATCGCGGAATCATAGCGAATCGCCGAAGGCCGCGGATCATTAAACAATCAGCGCTAATTGTTCAATATATCCGTCATTATAAATCAAGATTAAAGTAGACGTAGGCGTGAACCTTTGCCGACGTCGGTCAACCACGATAATCACGTGTTCGCAACACAATGGCAACGGACAACCGCAAACAGCGTCACGCACGGATATTCGCGAGCGCTTAAACCGGCGTTTAAACATTGCCTGCAATCCACTTAAACGCGAGCAACATGCTAGTTAGATTTTAATTGAAGTCGTAATACATGCCCCTCTTTCTTTCCGGTCGGACTTAATGACCGGCTTCTTTCTTCATCTCCCACGACCAGCGCCGGAATTACAATTGACACCGTGACAATGCGCGCTCGTTCCAAATTATGAGACTTAGGGACTCGGCGAACATCCTCCTTCAAGCGCCAACGGGATTTCTCTTGGGATAGGTTTAGGTAGAATTTTTCTTAAACGCCATTACACAATCTCTTTCTACGTACGAATAGATACAGCGCATATGAAATATCATTATATGATTTAAGAAGAATATTCATTACTTTAATTTTCATTTCTTTGATTTTATTAAAAATCTCAGGGACTGTATATCCATTCACGCTGGCTTTTTCATAATAAAAGTAACATCGGAGATTCCTTGCCACCGAGATATCGGGACACAGGAAATCGTAACTTTTCGAAACTACACGGGAAATCGCGAGCGCTTATCCCCTTTTTTTTTCTCTTTTTTGTTCTCGTTAATGATAAAGAGGGCATGTCCAATGTAACTGTAAAATGAAAATGTTGTATTAAGAAAATGATGTAACGCAAATCTCTCCCGTGTGATTATTGGCATATATGACAACCCGATCGGAACTAATTAAAAATCGGGAATGCAAAAGGCGGACGTATAAATTCTGCCGTTAATAAAATTGCGAATATCTATGAAAATTATGCTCGAGCGATATCGCAAAAACTTTGACAGGATACGATTCGTAGTCAGGATCGAGAAATCAGGATTGTCCATCGATAATAAAGTGTTCTAGTAAAATGCGGTAACGTTAGAATAAAATTCTTGAGGATTATGAAAGATAAAATTCGATGCCTTTAATGCTTGCTATTTAATATGGCATCAATTGCACTATGCACGTTACGTACAGCTAATAGCGCAGAACGGAAAGAGAATTTCCCGAACGTTCATTTCGAGTTCGGATCAGCATCGCGTATTGGATACGCGTCGTAATATCTTCGACTGTAGATTTCTTGGCAAAAATTTAAATATTTGTTACAAATTTTTTAACGCCAAGTTTTTCAGCATTGCTTCGTTTGTGTACTTAAGCATGTAATTTTATACAAACAAAACGTTCTATTTATTTTCTTAATTATTAATAAACTCCTTATATAAAGCTTTTCTTACGGATGTTTTAATGACTTCTTTGGTGTGCTAATGTTAATGTAAAGTGAAAATACTTCTTGTACATTCTGTATATCCGGTTTCACGGTACATGCCGAGCCTGCCTAGAATTGTTCCGGTACGACAATCGCGGAATCATAGCGAATCGCCGAAGGCCGCGGATCATTAAACAATCAGCGCTAATTGTTCAATATATCCGTCATTATAAATCAAGATTAAAGTAGACGTAGGCGTGAACCTTTGCCGACGTCGGTCAACCACGATAATCACGTGTTCGCAACACAATGGCAACGGACAACCGCAAACAGCGTCACGCACGGATATTCGCGAGCGCTTAAACCGGCGTTTAAACATTGCCTGCAATCCACTTAAACGCGAGCAACATGCTAGTTAGATTTTAATTGAAGTCGTAATACATGCCCCTCTTTCTTTCCGGTCGGACTTAATGACCGGCTTCTTTCTTCATCTCCCACGACCAGCGCCGGAATTACAATTGACACCGTGACAATGCGCGCTCGTTCCAAATTATGAGACTTAGGGACTCGGCGAACATCCTCCTTCAAGCGCCAACGGGATTTCTCTTGGGATAGGTTTAGGTAGAATTTTTCTTAAACGCCATTACACAATCTCTTTCTACGTACGAATAGATACAGCGCATATGAAATATCATTATATGATTTAAGAAGAATATTCATTACTTTAATTTTCATTTCTTTGATTTTATTAAAAATCTCAGGGACTGTATATCCATTCACGCTGGCTTTTTCATAATAAAAGTAACATCGGAGATTCCTTGCCACCGAGATATCGGGACACAGGAAATCGTAACTTTTCGAAACTACACGGGAACATTTTAATTGCAAAATTTTACTCGAAAGAGATATATAGATCCGCTGATCTATCCAACTGTCACGTTTGTCAGAAAGTCAACGTACAGTTTATTGCTCGAATAGTTACGGAAGCAGCGGACTTACCCAATAATCGATTTATTTATCGCAATCTGAGACTGGGAGCTGTCAACATGGGGACTGTTGGGAGCAACGGCGCGGCGATGCGTTTATAATCCGGCAAAAACGATCTGGCGGAGTTAATGAGCCGCGAACAGCCTTGAAATCGGTATTGGGTTTGTTCCCCGTCTTGTCGCAACGATCACGCGTGTATCGCTCTCGCCTCAGACTCGAGTATCGAGATAAATCTTTAATACGATTAAAATATTCCTCTCTATTAGCATAAAATCTTGAAGAGTTGATCTTAACGAATTGCAAAAACGATGTAATGATAGTATAATAATAACAATTAACAATGAATGGAGAGAAAGAGAGAGCAAGAGAGTCATATAAAATCCATTTTTTGTACCCCATTTAAGAGTTAATTGATAAGTACTTGTATTATATTGTTAACGAGTTTCTTTAAGAGTATTTAATAAGTTATATCATATTTGTCTTTTCTTCTCGCCAGAATGGGGATAAATTACATTGCAAACGAGCTGCTTTATTACTAATCGGTTAGTCTATGATAATTTTTGGTCTTTTATTCTATTTCGGTCGAACGATACGGATCGTTTACCGCGACATTGTTGCAAATGAAAATACTGGTTAGACTGGTCTTAAGTGTTTCCGCGCGCACACGCGTCCCTGTTATTAGAACCACGAGGGAGATAAGAAGCCCAGCATAGCTGGCAACATCACTCTTACAGATTCATTAGCGACTTCTCGGTCGCTCACGAAGATGATGAGTAATAGCTATCAAGTAGGCCGGAAAATGAAGGCATGACCTTATGTCTGCTTGTTTTCTTTTTATATTCTTGTCTTATGAGAGGAAAAAAATAAGCGTACAGAAACAAGAATATCATTCTTGTAGGCGACAGCGTTATAAATATCACAAAATAGCTAGCGAAGTTCTCTTCTCGAAAGAACCAGTATCTTAAAATCTCGACGACTACGACAAATTTCTGGCTCAACATTCCTGTTACGGACGCTAATGAGGAGAAGCTAATGATCGCGGGGCGTAGTATTTTATAATGAATTAAGATTGTCTACGACGATTAATTAACGACTGTGTATAGACGCGCGAATTGCATGTAAAACAAGGAATTGGTATGTTACTGTCACTGCGCAAGCGACGTTTATCTTCCATTCATAACCACGGTTATCCTTAGGTCCGTTTTACGCGATACTCTCGATAGCAAGACGCATTCACGATCTCGCGTCGTCGCATACCGCATGTCACCTGCGGGTCAATTATATAGATGTGCGATGCGGCTTTATGCTGACGCACCGTTATAATGGCTAGTATCCCTCGATAACAACATTATTTCGATAATCGTGAAAACCGTAAAATCCCTAATAAGAAGATTTAATCACTAATGATTTACCTATCTCATTAAATGTATTCAAATACGTTGGACATAGTAATGAGTTTTTATTTTCCTCTCTATCTCTCTTTTCTTTTCATATATTAATATTTTTTAAATTTATTATGTATATATATGCAATAAATAAAAATAAATGAGATCCCTAGTTTTTCCCAGGACAGAAATAACAAATTGAAATGCCTGCGTAGATTTCCGAACTGCAAACGTATGCGTGAGAAACGACAGAAATTATGCTGGCATTAACTCATGCCGGCATAATAGCGTCGCCACGATTGTTACAGAGGCGCGTCTGAGATTACAAGTTGTAAACGTTAATGAGAACAAACGCGCAGGATAATAAAGTATCGTTTCGGTTTTTTAGTTTCGCGTGATATCGTCGTACCTCATCCGTGACGATAATTACCGTATCGACGTAATTCTACGCACAAATGGATGCACAAGAATCGCGTTACACGACGAT
>NW_021848400.1:557042-563982 GCF_003651465.1 Formica exsecta
AGAATCGCGTTGCACGACGCTACATCTTATTCGCTGCATATCCATCATCTCCGGATTGAAAACACGCGGACATTTTATATTCGTGCGGGATTAAGTTATTTTTACGAACACGTACCGTTATGATTATCAATATCTGTTTTTATATCGTGTTTCACACGATTCTGCGTCGTCGCGATAATCTTATAAATTAATCCAAAGCGATAAAAGAGCGATAAGAGATGTGGAAGGCGTCGCGCGTGGGTTAAGAAAGCTTCGAGCTCGGGAGGAGGAGAGATAAGGACCAACAATAAAGAGAGTATTTCTAATTAATATTTAATCGAAACACATATTTAATCATCAATCTGTAAACGTACTCGAAACATTCTCTGTCAAGTCAAGTACACATATATAGATTGTTCGCTTCAATTTTTCATCGCTTCCTTACAATCCCGATTTCACGAACGCGCGTGCCATAAGTACTGGAAACTCCGTAACGACGATTTCTCCGCGGACGGATCAATTTTGCGTCCGAGACCTCCTTGGGATCCGAAGCGCGACCTGCGCGAACGGCGGCCGGTTAATTTGCTCGCTAGACCATGGTGGTCGGATAAATTAAAATAGATCCGGCTTCGGGTGTGTAGCGTGAAATTTTCATGCGTGGACTCTAACGCGAGACTAGTGCGTTTGTGTTTTTCTTTTTGCAGGGCAGGACGGTGTTACGTCGCGAGAGGCTGGGACCTCCAGGATGCCAGGGGTGTGGAAGTTGCTACGTACGCTGATCTATATGGTAAGTTGCAAATGTGCAAGCCGTCGCAATTTGCAAAATTGAATATTGACGCGAATTGGATATCGATCGCCGGGATATCCGACTCGTTAGCAACTCTTGTCGTGGAACCAGTCCGTATTATACACGATGAGAAACGATATTTCAATGGATTTTGAATTAGTGCCAAGCTGACGACACTTTCCCGTCTCCCTCATCCCCATTCTAGAAATTACAAGATAATTTATCGTCTAACGTTGTTCCTAAATTCTCGGAGATTAATTCTCGCATCGGAGAGATTAATGTAACGTTTAACACACTTTGAGTAAGATGTCTGTCTGCGATACCAATTCCGCGTAATTCCCATTGTTCAAGTCGGAGGTAATGCTAAATAATTACAGCGACGCTTCGTCTGTGAGATATTGCCTTGTTCGTCCTCAATTAGAAAGGTTCATCAGCGCGGTGCTATCGACGTCGAGAGAATACGAGACCGTCTTAATAATGAGCGGGCGAGCTTGCGTTAAGCGGAGACGGGAGCACGGGAACAGCGGTGTATTGACTAGCGGTGGCGGTACAAGAACTCACACGAGAGACTCGTGACTTGCGTTACGTCCCGCGCGCGCACGTCTTCTAGCGGTTTTCTTTTGTCGGTCAATTAGGCCCTAGAGCACGATGCACGTAGTGCCCGCGGTTCGTTCGACCCCACTTGCGCCCGATTCTGATAATGGACCGTAATTCCGAGCGTGTGTGTTTGGCCAATGGCGTGATCTACGCACTCTCTATGCCGCTTAGATCCTATAATTAATGAATAACGGTCCCCGCGGCGATATCTACCAGTCCTTCGTCACGTAATAGTCACATTTGTGATCGCCCGTGATAATAAATGCTTTTTTTCTTCCGCGGGAAATAAAAGGGCTCCCCGCGCGTTGGGCCCTTCGCGATAATTCGCGGGAATTCGCCGGTCTCCGTTTAGGATGACAATGCGATGACGTGGCGGGAGCCGCCGCGACAGCTTGCAAGCGGATATTCGTGCCTACTCTAGGTACCGTTACCGCGTCTCGAGGTCCCCTTTCCCGTCGCCCCTCTACCCGGTTCCCCTCTCATTCCTTCTTCTCACGGGTTATTCAGAACCGTGCGCGCAAAAGTACGCGTCGAGACGGTACCGTGCGGTGTGTGAGAGAGAAAGAGAGAGAGAGAGAGAGAGAGAGAGAAATCTATCTCTCCGCGACCTTGCTCGGGAAATAGACGCGTGTCTTGCCCATTCGACGATTATTATACACCAGACCGCTATAATTTCTTACAATGTAGACCGGGACAGACGAGACTAGTATTAGGGAATACCATCGTAGTCTACAATTCAGAAAATAATGGTAAAATAGAATGTTAATCAGCTGTGAGTTTGGAAACGCTCATTATACCTTAACCGAGACCTCTACTTCTACCACAAATCCTTGCCCGGAGGATAACCCCGTAATTTGACGCAAATTCCGTCAATGGTTATGTAATCGCGATGGGAGTTACCGAAGGTTTAAGGAAGGTCAGTGATAAAATTGGTCGTACAAACCTCTCTACATTCTCGTGTGTCGACCCCGATCCTCCCGATCGGCGCACGCGGGCCGCCGGCGAGGTGGCTATTTCCGCTGTCACGAGTACAATCGACTACCCGCAGATGGACATTAGTATTCGAACGCGAATACGGTGCCGCGATGGGAAACTCGCCTACCGATGTGCCTCACGTCTCGAATAACTTGGAATACCGATGTATGCGCGAGAGGTCGTAACTAAGAGTCCCGACGAGTCGTAAAACTACGGCCTCGACGTGTATGCGAATATTACTTGTCATTTTTTTCCCGCAAGAAGAAGAATATTCCAACGATGACGCGTTCGCTTTTTTTCTTTTTGTTTTTAACGGTGACGAATTCAACTGACGATGGAGAGAGAGTGCCATTCTATCGAGAACTCTTGCGATATAGGGGAAGGGTAATAGCTCCCCGAGTCAACGATCGCGCGTATATCGATACGCGGCGGCAAAAAGGGGTACGCGCGTCGGGCGTCCGCCAGGTGCGTAATCATTTCTAATGAAACGCTGTCATTTAACAGTGCGATTGTAGGAGAAACATGTTTTCACTTGCGCGAAAAACGGCGACCGTTAATGCAGCGGTAAAGACGCTTCTCCCGTTACGGTACGAGCGTGGAATACATAGGAAACACCTTGCTCGCTTCGACGACGACGCAACGCTCGCTCACTCTCGCGTCTAATATTTTCTTCGTTCGCGGGGGCTAATACATTGCCGTACGTATAACATCCCTTAATTTTGAAAAACTGCCTGACAGACACGCCTGATGTATTTCGCGAACTGTCAACGGTGTCCCGATCATTACGTCCGTCCTACAGTGTATGATGATTTACCATCTCTCGAACATCGAGAATGGAGGCTATGTGCTCGAACTTTTTTCTTGTATGATTATATATACAGTCTAATAAAAAAAAAAGATAAAACTTGTTCAATTTTCAAAAGAAGTTTGCATTGTTAAGATTAAAATTAATAAAAATGTTTGCGTCAAGAATGTAAAATCTGCTATTACAACGCGAGAAAAAATTGCAAATTAGTTATTTACTCTATGATTGTTGTATTATACTCATATTATATATTTCTCAGATCTATTTGGTTCAGTAATCTGGAAAAACGAATCTGAGTATATGAATTTTTGCAAGAATCCGAAAATCTTTTTTATTTTATATATGATGTTCGACATGTTAATTTTATTATTTATTCAATACTTTTTAAGATATACAAATTAATAAAAAATGACTAATATCTTGCTAATATTGTGAAAATAATTAATAAGCTTGCTTGAATATAAAGCTAATGTTATACGTAATAATCGTAATTAAACGCATTTATTCGCATAATGCACAAAGAGAGAGGTCGCATAAAATATTTCAATGGAATCATAATACAAGCGAGAGCAAAAGGGACTGAAAAGCGGAATCTAGATCGGATTTAATAGACCAGATGTATCGAAGTGCTTAAAGTTTCATTGTGTTGGTAATGATATAAATGAATCTTGATAAAGCACATATAGTACAAAACCCAGAACGTATACATGCATCCTAAAACGGTAATACTTCCTCGCAACGAGATCGCAAACGGTGTACGGTTTTAATGGATTTATAAATCTTGCGTCCATTTTCGTCGAGCGTTTTACTCTCCGCACTTTTTTTTTATTATAAATTTTAAAAAAGAGCGAACGTTATGCATAAAACAGGAAGTGATATCCATTTATCCCGGAAATATATTATATCTCTTTTTGGTTTTTTTTTTTCATTAATCACTTTTATCTCTTTATTGCAATTGTAATTCTACTTTCGAATTGAGCAAAGTTTCTCTCATCGGAAACAAAGTTTCTCATAGCGTGCGGTATGTATATTGCACTATCAATCAATGCGGTATTATTACAAGAAAATAAATATCATCAATAACAGTGTCATATTATTATTAAGATAATAAATACGGCGAGATAATAAATTTAATTATCGCCGCGCCCCGGCTCGAGATTTATGAGATACGTTACTGCCGTGAGAACCAGTCAAGCGAGGCGTACAAAACAACATCATCGCCATTAATACTTTTGTGATCTCGCTAAACATTGCCATATATACACATACACATACACACACGCATATATATACATACATACATACATACGTACATATATGCATATATATGCGAAGGAGAAGGGTATAATGGTGCTCATAATATATCCTACGTTTGAAGCGGAAAGGATGCGCAATGACGTACAATAAAAACTATATATACAATATATATATATATATGTGTGTATGTGTTGTTGATTAATTCGTGATGGACACCGCGATGTGCACTCTTGTCGTGCGACTCGCGCCGCGATTACCTCAGCATCGGCGAGAAGCGAGGGAGCGAGATTGTCAGTTTCCGATTGAGCGTGAGAGGTATTTACGGTTAAATCGTATGGATTATCTTGGATCTAATGGACGGGCGGAGCGAAAACACACGAGTACTTAAGTTTTCATTACGGCCCCATCCTCGCGCGATATACCTTTCTAAGCGCGCGTCGCGCGCAAAAAAGAGGGACTCGATCCGCGAGTACGGTAATGAACTTGATTTATGGCTAATGATTTCCGACGTGGACGTATTAGGAGAGAGGAACGGATGTTTCAATTGAATTGTGAACTTTGTTTCTTACCCTGTCGAGTGTAATTCCGTACAATGATACTGTGCATTGTCAATATTTATTGACAACTTTACTCTGTATTTTTTTTAATCATATTACGGACGAATCAGAGAGAGAAAGAGAGAGAAAGAGAAACTTTGAGAACTTTTATTAAGTTATGATGATTGAAAATACATTTAAATTTAATACATGTAAATTTATGCGCATTATTATCTGCAACGATCGTGACTTTACGCTACGTCTCGGTCGAACGTTTTCGCCAGATATAGCAATCTTGGCGTATGTTTCGACCCGATGACCCTTCTGTGCACCGAAGAGCAATTTTCTTGCGCCGCGAGGGGAGTAGGATCGACAACCGATATTCTTGCCGTTTTACGTACGTAACTTCGAAGCCGCGAGCGCCACGAGTCGTATGTGCGTGTCGGACAATAAGTTGGGAAGCGAAAGAATAAGCCGAGAATAAAAAATAAAAAGAAGGGGGTTCAAAGGACAAACGTATAATACTCTTTGAATGCGCAGGTGATTGGCCTGAGGAGCGTCAGTAGCAACAGCGACATTTGGCCGCTGGAGAGACCGGAGGGGATGCCGGCCATCCAGTCCTTGGAGGTGATGTGCGGAAAAGACCACATGGACGTGCATCTCTCTTTCTCGCAGCCCTTCGAGGGTATTGTTTCGTCCAAGGGTCAGCACGCGGATCCACGATGCATCTACGTTCCACCGTCTACCGGTCAGACATTCTTCTCCTTCCGGATAGCTTATGCGAGGTAAGTTTTTGATTCCGTAGAGAGTGCATGCGATTAATCGAGGAATATAATATAATTCTCTATCTCTGAGAAAATCTCAATTCAACTTTCGCGCACACTTATTTATTTGTAATGCGACGATATAATGATAAGAGGCGAGATTGTTTCGCTCTCTTGCGTCTTATTATATTTCGATGAGCTTTATACGCTTATATATTTATCAGCCATTGCAGAGAATCTCTATTTCTTTATGTTCTTATTTTTCACTTTCTAGATGCGGTACGAAGCCGGATATGCACGGACAGTTTTACGAGAATACCGTGGTGGTTCAGTACGATAAGGACCTTCTCGAGGTTTGGGACGAGGCTAAACGATTGCGGTGCGAATGGTTCAACGATTACGAAAAGACCGCGTCGAAACCGCCGATGGTTATCGCGGACCTTGACGTCATACAGCTGGACTTTAGAGGTACGGACACCTTTGCGAATATACTGCCATCAGATGGTTACCTCTTAATGGAGATGAATCATCGGCATACATTTCACGAGCTCTTACGACGATCCTATCGAGACTCACCGCGCGACATCCGCGTGTGTGCACGAGAAAAGCAACTCGCGATTGCCAGCTGTTGCTGTAAACAATCTTAAACAACGGAGAGAATCGCGGGCTCTCTCTAAAGCTCTCTCGAGTCTTTCTAATATCGCGGTTAAATCCATTCCGTAATGCTTCACGATACGCCGTATCCCGCATTAAAGCAGCACTTAATACGAGCATTTAATACGAGCGAATGAGATCACGAGACACACGCTTCAACTCGTGCACCCGTTCGCGGTTGACCGCAGGTGAAAACCGCAGAGTCACACATATCGGTTAATTTCAGTTTATCTTACGTATATAAATCGTAGCCGGCATAAAGCGAGAGCGCCTCACGCGCGGTTATAAGTGATATTTATGTGCAAGGCGCTAATATACGTGCGCGTGCGATTTGCGTTTGGTGTTAAATAATAATAAAATTTTTCGTGATTAAAATATTGAATCTATTATTATATCACAGAAACATTGCAATTGATTACTTACTAATTAAAATAATTGTCATCATATTGCATTCATTAATTTTAACATCGGATTCAGCAGCTTTAAAAGTTTTTTAATTTTAATATATCCATTATATGATTATATGATCCATTATATGATTTAGCACGGAAAACTTTATATTTAAAAAATAGTAATTATTAAATAT
>NW_021848401.1:0-101 GCF_003651465.1 Formica exsecta
TCCTTGATGTGTTATGAAAAATTTCGGCAAATCTTACTTACAGGCGCGTAACTAAATCGTTCCAAACGAAGGAAACTTGCATGCAATTCCATTTTACCTTT
>NW_021848402.1:0-389 GCF_003651465.1 Formica exsecta
TCAGCTGAAGAAATCCCAGCTAAAAGTATACCAGTCTTCTCGAAACGATTGAACCCTGCAAATAAGCGCTATAATTTAGACAATATTCAAATATAATGATATATAATATGTAATAATCTAATATTAACAATAAACATAAAACATATATATAATATTGAACATAAAAAACCCAACCAAATATTGCATAGAATTAATAATAATGTTAATGTTAATAATAATTAATAATAATAATAATTAATAATAATAATAATAATGATATTTAATTTTACTGTTTGTAAATTTTCTGCTTCATATATAAATAAATCATTTTACTAATATTCTTTTCAAAATTATTTTATTTTAAGAAAACTAAAAGTCTAAACGTAGATAAATACATTGTTATATAGATA
>NW_021848403.1:0-114 GCF_003651465.1 Formica exsecta
AGGTACGTAACTAAGTCGTTCCGAACGAAGTAAACTTGCGTACTTTTCCATCCTAACTTTCTAAACCGAGAAGCGTTGTTCCTCAATTTTCTTGATGTGTTATGAAATCTTTCG
>NW_021848403.1:396-510 GCF_003651465.1 Formica exsecta
ACTTTCGGCAAATCTCGCTTACAGGCACGTAACTAAGTCGTACCGAACGAAAGAAACTTGTGTACATGTCGATCTTATCTCTGTGTTTCGAGAAGCGTTGTTCTTCCATTTCCT
>NW_021848404.1:0-12977 GCF_003651465.1 Formica exsecta
TTTTTGTATCAATCAATATTTTTGATATTATTTTCTGATGTACAAATACATATATGTATCCAGAGGTAGTTTTCGGGACAATCTGTGCGACGCAAAGGCAGTTTCCAGGACTTTTGTTGGTTTTCAGGACTGTCCCGAAAAAAATTATATATATAACGGCAGTTTTCAGGACGTCCCGAAAACTGCCTTTGGACATATAAAAGAGCTGTCCTGAAATGAACCTCCAGATATATATTGTTTATATATATAAATTCATTTGTATAATGGTGCTTTTTAGGACATATTAACAAAATTAAGAAATGAATATGTACCGATGTGTATATATCGTGAATTACAATATATATTTTCAAAGAAGGATCTTTAGTAACGATTCTGGTAAATATAAACTTTATATATATTTATTTTATTTGATATACTCTAAATCTATATATAAATTCATTTGTATAATGTTGCGTTTCAGGACATGTTAACAAAATTAAGAAATTAATATGTACCGATGTATATATCTCGTAAATCACAATATATATTTTCGAAGAATCACTATAGTAACAATTCTGATAAATATATAAGCTTTATATATATAAATATATCTCTTATTTAATGTTCTCAGGTAAAATATATATACTTATTAAGTCCTCTCTCTAAAAATTTATATATCAATTGTAATATTGAAAACCATTACTTCTTTTTGTAATGAACAAGTATATACATCAAACGATACATATATTATATAATATAATAAATGTGATAATACATGTAAACAGTAATAATATTTATCTTTATGTAAAAAACATGAAACTAAATCTTTTACACTATCCTTTATAATATATATAGAAGATGCACATTTCTCATTAGAGCAAACTCTCCAATTTTTATTTTTGATTGATACGGGTGGATGAGTGTTTCTAGCATCTTCAATTTGCATTATAAAAAGTCATAAAATAAGATAAAAAGAATAAAATTATGATATGTAAGATTTATTAAGACAAAGACAAACTTTCGATAAATACTTGATAAAGCGACACATATAATACAATTTACAGTATATCAATTCCTTTATCTCGGCTTGTTAATTCATAAAATATATATTATTAATTGTTAAGTATAATTTATGATTCCTTTGTATAAGGAAGTTATAAACAATGTATAAAGATATGTCACAGCATCGTGAGGTTTTACGTATAAAAGAGTACAATACAATTATTAATTGTTTACGGACGGTGTATCATACGTAAAACACAGATATATACAAAACTTATTAGGTGTACAAATAAGTTTCCGCCGTTTTTAATCAAAAATTGGGCATTTATTGTGAAAGAACGGAACCTAATGTTTTATTTGAAGTATTGTCCATCGCTTGCCACTACTTTTCCCCATCTTTCTGGCAGCGTACGGATACCGCGTCGGAAGAATGCTACGTCTTTTGAGACTATCCACGAATCGACCCAATTTTTGGTATCTTCATATGATGTGAAGTGTTGCTCAGACAGGCCATGCGCCATCGATCTAAACATGTGGAAATCAGAAGGAGCAATGTCTGGTGAATACGGCGGGTGGGGTAAAACTTCCCAATTGAGTGTTTCCAAATAGGTTTTGACCGGCGCCGCAACATGTGGACGAGCATTATCATGCAGGAGAATAACTTTGTCGTGTCTGGAGTAGTGGGCGCGCTTTTCCTTGAGTGCTCAACTCAATCTCATCAATTGTGTTCGGTAGACAACCCCAGTAATGGTTTCGTTCGGTTTGAGCAACTCATAATACACGACACCAAGCTGATCCCACCAAATGCATAACAAGAGTTTTTTTCCATGAATATTTGGCTTAGCTGTAGATGTTGAAGCATGGCCAGGTGGTCCCCATGATTTCTTCCTTTTTGGATTATCATAGTGGATCCATTTTTCATCACCAGTGACTACACGGTGCAGAAAACCCTTTCGTTTATGCCTAGCAAGCAGCATTTCACATGTGAACAATCGGCGTTCAACGTTTCTCGGCGTCAGTTCATATGGAACCCAATTTCCTTGCTTTTGAATCAATCCCAATGATTTCAACCGACGTGAAATTGCTTGTTGAGTCATTTTCGCACACAAAAGAATATATTATACTGATAAAAAATCACTAATATTTTAAGGTTATGTTATTGATTGATGTCCAATTTTACGATAAGTACGTTTTACATCTGACAATTTTAACCATAACTTACTGGTGGCGCCAACTTTTTTCAAACGGCGGAAACTTATTTGTACACCTAATATATATACTAGCACAACACAACGCGCGCTTCGCGCGCGCGATTTATTCTTTTTCATTAAACATTTTTAACGATATATATACAAAATAACTGTCAAAATATGCAATGACAGCCGCTCACGAAGTAAGCGCAATGACAGAACCAATCAGCATCGCGGAAAAGCGACAACAATACACTTCGAGACTTTCGAGTATCGACTTTACATGCCTTTTTTAGATAGGAAAATAATAAAGAGGAAATAATAAAGATAATCTAACAGGGCGTTTTTCTACATTGCCTACTGCACACATGACAGATATCCTAACCTCGCGTATGTCACTGTCTTAATATCTTTATTATCGTGTTTTTAATATCAAACACATATTTGTAAGTTTTCGAGTTCTTGCTCTTCCTACGATGTGACATTGATGGTATTATATTTAGAAGTGAGTATCTTATGTTATATTTTCATAGTTGTTTATAATATAAGAATATATATTATATATATGCAACATAATCCTAATAATTTTCTAGACATTAATCATAGACACAAAAATGCATTGTTTCTAGCGAAGATTCCATAGTAATTAACAGAAATTGATTAATGTCTAGAAAATTATTAGGATTATGTTGCATATACATATATAATATATACTCTTATATTATAAACAACTATGAAAATATAATATAAAATACTCACTTCTAAATATAATACATCAATGTCACTTCGTAGGAAGAGCAAGATCTCGAAAACTTACACATATATGTTTGATATTAAAAACACGATAATAAAGATATTAAGACAGTGACATACGCGAGGTTAGGATATCTGTCATGTGTGCAGTAGGCAATGTAGTGTATGAGGTACCGAGGGGTTAATGAGATTTTAATGAGTCAGGAATGAAGGCGTGGAGGAATTTGCTAGAACTGGTTGTTTATTAACAAACGATATTTGTTTCTGTCACAACTGTAACACTTTAACGATTGGATCTCGCGTATCAAATACTTAACAGGCGCTCACGCGAATAGCGGGGAAGAACGCACGGAGAAATAAGTAAACGGTCTTAACTGTATGAGAGCCGGAACACGAGTCGCGACTCAACTCGCTCTTCCGTGTGTTCAGTGCAGATACCTCGACGCCTCTTACTGTGCGCTTCCTCTGGAACATTGAATTATTGGCGGCCCTGCAACGATTGAACCGATATTAGCGCAATATTGACGCCGGCCACTACTGCGCCTTTGTTCGAGGCTTCGGCCATTGTGCCTTCTTTGTTCTTTCAACAGAAGAATCTAATCTCATCTCTCTCTTCTTCCTCGCCCTTTCCCGTAGACTTTCCTATCTTCTCTCCCTTCCCCTGGAGGAAGGTTATCGTCGACCTACGTGGGATCTCACCACATCTCTTTGTAAGTAAGCTTGCATTCTACTCTTAAGAATGACTATGGACGTAGACGACCCCCACGTGGCTGCCGCCCTTGAGGCATTAATCTCTGAGGCCGGTTCCACGCCTGATTCTCGCGCTAAATTAAGCGCCAAACGACACTGCGAAAAAGACCTATCATCCTCCTCCGTCAAGAACTCGCGTTCAAGTACTGAAAGCAGCGTCAACTCACTTCATGGTCCAGTCTCTGAATCTTCTATCTCTCTTTCAGACAGCATCCGTGACAACCGCTATTCGGCCAGTAACGCGGGACCTTTTGATGTTCATATTCAACGCCTCTCTAACTCAAAGTCTTCGCTACACCCCACTTTTGTAGGAAGAGTTATATGTGAACTCAACGTAAAAGAGATCATGGAAATAAAGAAAATAGGATACTCAAAAGTCTCAGTTTTTTTTTTAAACTAGAGATGCTGCCAACGCTCTAGTAGAAGACAAGAGACTCACTCTTAAAGATCTAGAAGCATTCATTCCCCCCTTCCGCACCTCTAGGAAGGGCATTATCAGAGACGTTCCACAGAATCTCTCTGAGCAAATGATTTTAAGTAATATCACAAGCCCAACCAAGGTTGTCGCTGTCAATAGATTGAATCGGAGAACCACAACAGTCTCTCACTTGGATTCTCAAGAAGATTCTTCATCCTCATCTATCACTTACGTGCCTTCTCTTTCTGTCTCGCTCACCTTTGAAGGACAAAAGATCCCGAATCACGTCTTCATGTTCCATGTCAGGTACCCCGTGTCTCCATACGTTGCAAGAGTCTCACGTTGCAATCGCTGTTTTAGATTTGGACATATTCAAAACAACTGCAAGAGTCAGCCACGCTGTGCACACTGCGGTGACAAAGGACACACCTACTCCAAGGATAATTGCCAACGCGCTCAAAGCCCTCCAAGGTGCCTGAACTGCCAGGATGAACACAGAGTAGACTCTCCTCTCTGCCCGGAACTCTATATACAGAAGGAGATCAGTAAATACGCAGCTTATAGAAACGTTTCTCTGTTAGACGCGAAAGAAATTTGTAAAGGTAACAAATCCCCTCCGCCCTATTCCTCGTCCTCTGAAGACTTTCCCAATCTACCCTCTACACATTCCAAAGCTCATCCCCCTCATTATAACTCCTACTCGCACCCCCCCTCCCCTACTTTCACTTCTCCCTCTGCTTCGTACGCTAATGCCTCCAAATATTTTTCTCCTAACCCTAGAACTCAACCCAACCCCCTTTCGAACTTAACGCACAATTCGAAATTTAAATCTGTTTCTCTGCCTCAGCTTGAACAGCTCAAACGACTCTCCTCTTCTTCTCGCTCTCAAAAACCGCCTCGCTCAAATGTCTCTTTCTCCACTCCCCCTACTCCCCTACTCCCCCTTCTCCTGCTTCGGCCCCTCCTCTTAGCTCTGCCGCCTACTCTAAATTCACCTCGAACTCTTCAATTCTTCATGCGACTTTTCTTCTCATCGCCCTCCTCTCCCAACTCTCTCCCTTGCTCTCTTCCATCAATTCGTCCGATGCCATTCCTGCAGTTATTCAATTCCTCCACGCCTTTTCTGTTAACCCGGCTTTCGCCCCCTCTCATCCCCCCGTAAATGACTAGCAGCCGTTTCCACAACGACTTTTCCCTATTCCAATGGAACTGTCACGGCATCCTTAACAAAATGGATACCCTCTCTCAAATCGGAAGCCAGTATGACATCCTTGCCCTATCTGAAACTTGGCTCTCGCCGGACAAATCTCTCTTGTTAAAAGATTACAACATACTACGTAAGGACGGATCCTCCAATAGATCCGGAGGCGTCCTGTTGGCTGTTAAGAACGTTATTCCTTTCACCAAACTTGACTCCATCTTCTCTCCAGATGGAGTCCTCGAGGCAGTGGGGATCAAAATTCCCTCCTCGCTCAACGATATCCTCATCATTTTTATTTATAGGCATCCTACCCATTCGGACCCTCTCCTTTGAGAAGCTCTTTTTAATTCCCTCCCTCCCTCCTCTCAAATTATCATCACAGGCGACTTCAACGCGCACCACACATCCTGGGGCTGTAATCGCTCTGATTCTGTAGGGAATTCTTTATTCTACTCCTCTCAGGACTTCTCCCTCTTTCCAATCAATGATGACACTCCTACCTTTATTTTCTTTTTCTCTCGCTCTTCCTCTGTAATTGACTTAACCTTTGTCTCCTCCAATCTACATCCTTACTGTTCCTGGAACCCCCTCGACGACTCCCTGGGCAGTGATCATATCCCTTCCATAATTTCGGTAAGTTATCCTATTAAGTCCCGCTCTTTCTTCTCACACCGGCTTCACACCTCTGAAATCAAACGAAAACTTCTTTTTGCTACTCTTTCACTCTCCCTCCCCTCACTTCGCTCGCGCCTCGAATCCGAAAATTTCTCTCCGACAGAAAAATACAATACGTTTTGCAACTTTCTCAAAGACATTGTGATTTCACTTCTTCCTGACTGCAAAACTGACAAGAATAATCCTTGTAACAAAACGCGAACAAAGAGAAAAAATAAGTATAACGGAGGTTTAACTCACCCACCGGCTCCTTGGTGGAACGAAAGCTGCACCGAAGCCGTTTGACCTAAGAAAACAAGCATTACGCGTTTTTCGCAGTAATCCCTCCAGGCTCACCTTCCTCAATTTAAAAAAAACAAGAAGCTCTCACCAAAAAAACTCTTCGTCAAGCCAAACGCAAAGGATGGAGATCTTTCTGCGAATCAATAACTTCTTCCACCAACATCTCAGCACTATGGCGCATCGTGAAAAGGTTCAAGAACAGATTCCTTAATCCCCCCCTCCTTTCCCCTCCTTCTAACTTTGGCATTCCACCCGAAATTCAAAACCTCATCAACTCTATCGCTCCTCCTTCATGCCTTCACAAGCTCTCAGCCTCTTCCTTCAATTCCGACCGCCCTTATTCCTGTCGCATCTTTGACAATCCCTTCCGGCTAGACGAGCTTCTCCACGTCATCTACACATTTAAAACTAAAAAGTCTTCTCCCGGTATGGATCAGATCGATTACACCATTCTATCCAGCCTCCCGGAGAAATACTATCCCGTCTTCCTTCCAATACTGAATGACCTTTTCTTCTCCGAGGAATTTCCTGAGTCCTGGAGTCATTCCTTAGTCTATCTCATTCCTAAAGTTACTCCGGGGAAATTTCGCCCCATTTCCCTCACCTCTTGCTGCCTCAAAGTTCTTGAGAAACTTGTTCTTCTCAGGCTCAACTGGTGGATAGAACGTTACGAAAAGCTCCCCTCATCACAATTTGGTTTCCGGAAATACCGCTCCTGCCAAGACAATCTCTCTATCCTTACTACCGAAATTCATACTAGCTTTACCCGGGGTACGGCCACTGCATGCTTATTTCTAGATCTCTCCAACGCTTTTGATGATGTCATCCCCTCTATTCTCATCTCTGACCTGGAAGAGCTAGGCCTTCCTTCTCACCTATGCCATTTCATCTACAGGCTCATCCACGCTCGCAAACTTCAATTCGTAGTAAACGGGAAACTCACCGATGAATATTTTACATATAAGGGCGTCCCACAAGGCTCCATCCTTAGCCCCATTCTCTTTAACATATACATCTCAAAAATCAACAAACACATCGGTGAAGATTGCGAATTAGTTCAATTCGCGGACGACATAGCCATCTTTGTCAGTTCTAACAAAATTGAGAGTGCGCTTCATGAACTAGAAGTTTCATCCTATAAGGTTTCCAAATATGTCTCTTCCAAAAGCCTCACGGTCTCGCCCTCAAAATCATCACTAATCATTTTCACGAAATAACATATCAATCCGTTAGCTTATTCTATTAACCTAAACAACTCTGTTATCCTCTCAACCGACACCTGTAAATTCCTAGGTATCCATCTTGACTTCCGGCTCTCTGGCAAATATCACATACAAGCTCTCTCTGCCCGATGCTCCAAGCTCCTTAATATCCTCAATATGCTAAGAGGCACCTGGTGGGGAGGAGCGCCCTCCTCGCTGTTGAGCATTTACAGAGCCCTTATAAGAGGTTCCATGGAATATGGATGCCTCACATTTCCTTTCAACAACTGTACAACCATGTATCACCTGGAAAAAATCCAATACCGTGCCCTTCGTGCTTGTCTGGGCTTTAGAAGGACTACTCCTACTAATATAATTCTTGCCGAAGCCAGTTAGGGCCCTTTAAGATCCCGGTTTGAACTCCTCACCTCTAAATACATTCTTAAGATTTTCGCCCTTGATTCTCATCCGCTCATTGACAAACTATTTGTCCTTTTGTGGTACTCCCGCAGAATCCCTAAAATCAACCCATCGGAGAAGTTCCTGTTATTCAGATCCTTCAGTACCCTGTTGCGCTTCAAGTCCTATATACCAAAATTTGACTATCCTGCCATCTACTCCATTGACTATGACGCTCTCATTTCTCTCCCCTCAATTGTCATCACCTCTTTTATTGAAGCGGATAAAATTAAAAACGCTCCTATTCCTCAGATTGTCCTCTTTGATATCTACAAACATCTAATCTCTTCTTCTAAGTTTTTCTTCACAGACGCCTCTAAAAATGACTCGGACGAATATGTAGGCTTTGCCATATACTCACCCTCTCCTCACTTGCAACTTTTATACAAATCCCACTCTTTCTCCTCCATCTTTACGGCAGAAGCTCTCGCTATCCTCTACACTCTTGAATACGTTTTATCCAACTCCATCTCCAAATCCGTCGTCTTTACCGACTCCAAAAGCGTTACCGAAGCTCTTCTCTCCATTAACCTAGCTCACTCATACAATTATGTCATCTACGCCATCAAACAAAAGCTTTACGAGATAAAATTGGCTGGATACGAGAATAACATCGTTTGGATCCCGGCACATATAGGTATTCTTGGCAACGAAACGGCTGATTATCTGGCAAAAAGAGCTATTTCTATAGGTCAGTTTTCTACGAAGTACATTCCTCACTCAGACTTCTATTCCATTCCTCGAAAGAAATTCATTGAACACTCTAGTAAAGCGCTCAAGATTCAAGGCAGATTCAAAAGATCCAAATACTTTAATACATTTGAAGAAATTACCCTCAAACCTTGGTTTCATAAGCTAAAACTTAATAGAGAAAGCATCGTCTCCTGCTGTAGGCTCAGAAGCAACCATTACGCCCTAAACTACAGTTTACACCGCTGCAATCTGGTTGCAGACCCTTCTTGCTCTTGCGGTTACCCCATGCAAGACGCGGATCACACTCTTTGGAACTGCCCGCTCTACCACGCTCAAAGGACGTCACTCTTGACACAGCTGGCAAAACTCAAGAAGACTCCGCCATTCAAGATACAGGACATTTTGGAAAAACCCTCCTCCGGGGTTGTCCACGCATTACACTCCTTTTTCAAATCTTGTAACCTAAGTATTTAACATACTCCGAATCTTTTACCTGCTCCTTCACTATTTATCTCATACACCTCTTTAAACCGGTTTTTGGCCCGAATATACTGATCTCCCCCTAGATCAGAAGTGGCCATTTAAAAAGCAAAGAAGAAGAAGAAACATCCTGTTAGAATATATTTATTATTTATTTTGTATATATATCTGTGTTTTACGTATACCGTCCGTAAACAATTAATAAATGTACTGTACTCTTTCACATTTAAAATCTCACGTATGTCACGGCATCGTGAGATTTTACGTGCGAAAGAGAACAGTACCATTATTAATTGTTTACGGACGGTATATTATACGTAAAACACAGATATATATATACAAAACCTATATATAAATAATAAAGATATTCTAACAGGGCATTTTTTTTACATTGCCTACTGCACACATGACAGACATCCTAACCTCGCGTATGTCACTGTCTTAATATCTTTATTATCGTGTTTTTAATATCAAACATATATTTGTAAATTTTCGAGATCTTGCTCTTCCTACAAAGTGACATTGATGTATTATATTTAGAAGTGAGTATTTTATATTATATTTTCATAGTTGTTTAGAATATAAGAGTATATATTATATATATGCAACATAATCCTAATAATTTTCTAGACATTAATCAATTTCTGTTATTTACTGTGGAATCTTCGCTAGAAACAATGCATTTTTGTGTCTACGCAATACATACCAATGCTGGGACAATTATTGTGCAATTACAGTATAAGGTAATGTTTTTAAATATCGTGTTTTATTTCTATTCAACTTAAAGGAAGACTGGATTATGATAACATTTATACTGGTAAGGTTGCTGTATAAACCAGATTTTAATGTCACACTGCCTACTAATATTATATCATATATAAATAGATATATTTGAATATTTGTATATCTGTATTTTTCGTATGGTATACTGTAAATAATTAATAATTATATTGTAGTCTTTCGCATTTAAAATTTCACGCATGTCACAGCATCGTGAGATTTTAAATGCGAAAGAATACAGTACAATTATTAATTGTTTATGGACAGCATACCATATGAAAATCATAGATATACAAATATATAAATATATCTATTCTAATACTATGTTCCAATATATGTATATGTGAGACGATACATAAATATAAACCTTCAAGTATAATTATTACAAATATAATTATTACATTAATGCAGGATTATTTCTCTGAAAAATCGTGTATTCATGTATACTTCAACATAACTGTAAAGTTGATAAATCTGTTAAGAACATGAAATTATCAGATTTTTTATTGTAATACAGATAATATACAATATGCTGCATTTGGGGTATGACATGCTAAAGCACTCTCTTCACTAATGTACCCATTAACTGAATAGCAATACAAATGTTTACTCAATCTTCTAATACGTCAACAACTAATACGAAACCTTTATTGCTTCAACAAACACTGCAAGTTAATGAATGAGCGTTGATCATTCCATTATAAATCACAAGATTCTATTAGCGGAGACTATAATACTGAACTCTCGCTTAAAAGATTCTCGTGGTTTGTAAATGGATTCCCTCCTGACATTCGATGCAAGCTGGATCCTTGATTTGCAAATTAGTATCGATCTATTACTTTCGTCTGCTTAAAATTAAAATAAATGATATAATATTAGTAGGCAGTGTGACATTAAGATCTGGTTTATACAGCAACCTCTTACCAGTATAAATGTCATCATAATTCAGTCTTCATTTAAGTTGAATGAACAGAAATAAAACATGATATTTAAAAACATTACCTTATACTGTAATTGCACAACAATTGTCCCAGCATTGGTATGTATTGCGTAGACACAAAAATGCATTGTTTCTAGCGAAGATTCCACAGTAAATAACAGAAATTGATTAATGTCTAGAAAATTATTAGGATTATGTTGCATATATATAATATATACTCTTATATTCTAAACAACTATGAAAATATAATATAAAATACTCACTTCTAAATATAATACATCAATGTCACTTCGTAGGAAGAGCAAGATCTCGAAAACTTACACATATATGTTTGATATTAAAAACACGATAATAAAGATATTAAGACAGTGACATACGCGAGGTTAGGATATCTGTCATGTGTGCAGTAGGCAATGTAGTGTATGAGGTACCGAGGGGTTAATGAGATTTTAATGAGTCAGGAATGAAGGCGTGGAGGAATTTGCTAGAACTGGTTGTTTATTAACAAACGATATTTGTTTCTATCACAACTGTAACACTTTAACGATTGGATCTCGCGTATCAAATACTTAACAGGCGCTAGAAAACTCGAAAAAAAATTTTGTCACGAAAACAAAGCTTCCTCTATGAGGAAGCAATATATATATATACATATGCATATTTGTGTATGTATTTTTTTTTGTATTATTAGCAAACTATGTTAAGTAAAAAAACTGATTTTACAGAAGAGCTATTATTTATTATCGTGTTTTTAATATCAAACATATATTTGTAAATTTTCGAGATCTTGCTCTTCCTACAAAGTGACATTGATGTATTATATTTAGAAGTGAGTATTTTATATTATATTTTCATAGTTGTTTAGAATATAAGAGTATATATTATATATATGCAACATAATCCTAATAATTTTCTAGACATTAATCAATTTCTGTTATTTACTGTGGAATCTTCGCTAGAAACAATGCATTTTTGTGTCTACGCAATACATACCAATGCTGGGACAATTGTTGTGCAATTACAGTATAAGGTAATGTTTTTAAATATCGTGTTTTATTTCTATTCAACTTAAAGGAAGACTGAATTATGATGACATTTATACTGGTAAGGTTGCTATATAAACCAGATCTTAATGTCACACTGCCTACTAATATTATATCATTTATTTTAATTTTAAGCAGACGAAAGTAATAGATCGATACTAATTTGCAAAATTTCTTATTGTAATACAGATAATATACAATATGCTGCATTTGGGGTATGACATGCTAAAGCACTGTCTTCACTAATGTATCCATTAACTAAATAGCAATACAAATGTTTACTCAATCTTCTAATACGTCAACAACTAATACGAAACCATTATTGCTTCAACAAACACTGCAAGTTAATGAATGAGCGTTGATCATTCCATTATAAATCACAAGATTCTATTAGCGGAGACTATAATACTGAACTCTTGCTTAAAAGATTCTCGTGGTTTGTAAATGGATTCCCTCCTGACATTCGATGCAAGCTGGATCCTTGATTTGCAAATTAGTATCGATCTATTACTTTCGTCTGCTTAAAATTAAAATAAATGATATAATATTAGTAGGCAGTGTGACATTAAGATCTGGTTTATACAGCAACCTCTTACCAGTATAAATGTCATCATAATTCAGTCTTCATTTAAGTTGAATGAACAGAAATAAAACATGATATTTAAAAACATTACCTTATACTGTAATTGCACAATAATCGTCCCAACACTGGTATGTATTGCGTAAACACAAAAATGCATTGTTTCTAGCGAAGATTCCACCGTAAATAACAGAAATTGATTAATGACTAGAAAATCATTAGGATTATGTTGCATATACAGGTTGAGTCATTTTAATCAACGCACGCAAATATCTCGTAAAGTAAGCATTATAATGTTAATTATAAAGTATTATAAAGTATTTTTTCATTAAGTATCTTTTGAGTTATTTTATATTTTATTCTGACATATTTTGATATAAAAAATAAAATATCTTGTAAAATACTCTTATATTATAAACAACTATGAAAAATATAACATAAAATATTCACTTCTAAATATAATGCCATCAATGTCACTTCGTAGGAAGAGCAAGATCTCGAAAACTTACAAATATATGTTTGATATTAAAAACACGATAATAAAGATATT
>NW_021848405.1:0-6989 GCF_003651465.1 Formica exsecta
AGTTCATAACTTCAGAAGTCAATATCTCTTAAACGAAGCGTTTGCAAGCATACTTCCAAGGGGGAATGGTTTCCAGAGGAAAATTTTTTCTTGTTTTAAGGTCCTAAACTCATATTTCAAGTTTGGTCATTTAACCCGGGAACACCCTGTATATTGCATATTTTTTTGATGCTTTATAACTGCGCATAAGTTTGAACAAACAATGCATCTCGCATGAATATTCGCAAAATATTACTTTAACTCGCACGTTCTTATTTTGTGATTGCGTAACCGCTAATCTTTGACACAATGTGTATAAAGCGATTTTAATTGAATGTATAATTGATTTTTGCCACCTATTTTTTCCGGAAGTGAAGATGTTATATATTGAGTAGTTATCACACAGTTCATATCTGATTTAACAGATAGTGTGGCATGTTTTGCTCTATGGTATAAGTCATCATATTAGCCAGTTTTATAAAGTTCTTTTTTAATAGAGTTACTGTCAGTTAAAAAAAAATTATTTGAAAATTGAATGTGGTAGGTATAAATTTTTCTTGTTTTTTTCACATATATTTTTTTTTTAAATTTTTGAGTAAGTTATTTCAAAAATTATTTCTGTATGTAACTGAATCATGTGCACAATATACAGGGTGTCCCCAATTTAAATGTCAAAACTTTAGGAGCGTGTAGGGGACCGATAAACTAAGACAAAAAGTCCTTTATAGATTTTTCTTTGTTTTGAAGAAAATCGCAAAAGATGAAACAAATAATGTTCACCAAGAAACTTAAAACAACACTAAAATTATTAGATTTATCAAAAAGTATTATAAAATAAAAATTGTAGAACATGGAATTAAGAAAAGAGAGTGAGTTAAAATCCTCCTGAGGTAAAATTAGATCAGAAATAAAATTTCGCGTTGTCGCGTATTTATCTACAATTCTCTAATTTTACCTCAGGAGGATTTTAACTCACTCTCTTTTCTTAATTCCATGTTCTACAATTTTTATTTTATAATACTTTTTGATAAATCTAATAATTTTAGTATTGTTTTAAGTTTTTTGGTGAAAATTATTCGTTTCATTTTTTGCGATTTTCTTCAAAACAAAGCAAAAACGAGCAAATCTCTAAAGGACATTTTGTCTTAGTTTATCGGTCCCCTACACGCTCCTAAAGTTTTGACATTTAAATTGGGGACACCCTGTATAGTGCGCATTTTGAACAAACGTGAAATAAAGTTTATAGTTTTATTGGTCTCCTTCTTGCTCTAAATATTCTAAACATCTGTGCTACGTTTTTATTCTGCTAATTTTTTTTTATTTAAATCTGTTTTTCGATATCTTGAAACTCAAAATTCGGATATCATAATAATGATACATTTATATAGTCATAATTTATTTTAGAGAGAGAACTTTTTCTTTATCGGCAAATTCCTAAATAATGATGTTGAAATTTTGGATAATTAAACCAATCTTGCTATACTACGATTAGGAGATTGATCAGAAAAACTTAAAAAACTTTTATTTTATACATACTTACTTGGAAAACTATAAAAAATTTAAAATTGTACGACTATTCTCTGTTTCTATTTTATGTTAAATTTTCCGTTGTTTCAAAAATAGTTTCTAAAATATCATTTTCTGTCATTCTAAATGCATATATGTATATATAAAATTGAAATAAAGTTCTGGTAATTCAAGTATCTCTTTTCAGAATTACTTGAATTTGTGGAAGATGGAAAATAATAAACGGTTCAATCCATATGTCAGCGTTGATGCTGAAGAAGAAATAGTTATCTCTGGCATTGCCGGACGATTTCCTAATTGTAAAAATATAAAAGAATTTCAGGACAATCTTTTCAATAAAATGGATCTTGGTTCGAGCGATCATCAACGCTGGACCAACTGTAATAAAATTTTTTCTCGAAACTATCTGGGGGAAAATGTTCACATATAATCACTTATATAAATAAATAAAATTACATATATAAAATATATCTTTACAAATATTTTAGTATAATTTATTATCCATGACTTAACAGTATGACAATATTATATTTATCAAAATTATTTTTAATTTTAACAGATATCTTCGAGATGCCTCCTCGAATAGGAAAAATCAATAATATAGAAAAATTTGACGCAGAATTCTTTAACATATCGGTCAAAGAAGCTCATATGATTGATCCTGGATATAGAATATTACTTGAGCATACCTATGAAGCAATTGTTGATGCAGGTATAAATCCCGCAGAATTACAAGGAACAAACACAAGCGTTATTACAGCAACAAGTGTTTGTGATACATATATGGATTTAGTATACGAAAAATCTCACGTATGTGGTTCACATTGGTTATTCAATGAATTAATATCAGATAAAACAAATGCGCTCTTAAAAGTGAATAAATATATTAATATGTATACAAAGATATTGTTAAATATGGGGAAAATATTTATATACATATGTATGAAAATTATATTATGATTGCTAATAGATTGCTGGATTACCCATTCTTGGATGCAGTAAAGGCATGATAGCAAGCAGAATTTCTTATTGGCTCGGCGTTACTGGACCATCGTATAACATTGATACTGCATGTAGCTCGAGTCATTTCGCTATGACGGAAGCTTATAAAATGATTCGATCTGGTATTTGTGAAGCGGCTATTGTCGCTAGTGTCAATTTGTGCATTCATCCGCTTGTAACTTACCAGTTTTTTCGTTTAGGTATGTGAAAAATAATATTATTATGTTTGGAGTTGTGTTGCGTTGTTAAATGGAATAAATATTTATGGATACATTTATTAAAATAATATTTAATAATATTGTTTGTTAATTCATGTTTTGTTAAATGTAGCAATTTTTGTTTTTGGACGATACAATTAATTCGCTTATATATGTATATTCACATTGAATTTTTTAAGTACTTGGTATATTATTAGAGAAACTGGAAACAAAATTATATCTTCTATATAGATTGTAACAATGAACTATGAACATGAACTATTGATATTGTTTTAGGAGTTTTATCTAATGATGGCTATTGTAAACCTTACGATGAAGAAGGCTCTGGTTACATGCGTAGTGATGCAGCTGTAGTAGTGTACCTACAAAAAGCAAAGGATGCAAGAAGAATCTATGCAACCTTTGTCTATAGTAAAACCAACTGCGATGGCTTTAAAAGAGAAGGAATTACCTTTCCATCAGTTGACAAGCAAAAAATGTTACTGGAAGAATTTTACGAAGAATGTGATATTTCGCCTCTTGAATTATCTTACGTGGAGGGTCATGCAACTGGTACTCTAGCCGGTGATCCTGTAGAACTTCAAGCCATCGATGAAGCTATATGCGCTAAAAGACAGCTTCCTCTATTAATGGGTTCAGTGAAGTCAAATATTGGACATTCAGAGCCGGTTAGCGGTCATTGTCAAATTGCAAAGGTGAATTTACAATAAAATAGGATTAATAATAACAGTAATAGGTTTAGAGTACACACAATAAAGTGGGAATACTGACATATAAAAGCCAAGGCGCGGGTATTGGTGCGCGAACTTATTATTGTTAAGTTTTATTAACAAATGTGCATTAAAAATGTAGTCGGACCGTTTTTTGGTCCATCTTCAGCATAGATATAAATATGTAGAAATTAAATTGGAATTTTATAACCTGACATGCATCACATTTGTTGTTGCAGTTAAATTCCAAATTAAAATTAATAATCAGAATGGAAGGCTCACTAAAACCCGCGTAGAATCTGTACAAATTAATGAACAACGTCCAAACGTCATCGTTATACGTATATCATTGATTGTTTACAATATAATTGCGACCAATGTTAGTACGGTTGGTACGATCACAAAAACAACGGTCATAAAGATGGTCATAAACCAAAGTCAAAAAGCAGAAAAGATGTAAGAGAAAGGCTAATGCGGCAAATTTACTTAATCTTTAAATTCAATTCAAACTTTGAAATCAAAATCCAAATTCGTTTCTCAATAAATCAATCCTTGAATTTTTGGCAAGTTTTCCATTATAGAGGAAATACGTACAGATCACAAAAACAAGTCCTAAAACGAAGTAAAAGCAAAAACGACGAAAAAATGGCAAATGCGACAATAATTAATTTTAATTAATTTTTTAATTCTATCTAAATTTTTAGATCTTAATTTAAATTTTCAAATCCATCAACTTTTTATATTTTGACAAAATAGGGTTAATACAATTACATAATCTAATGCCACATGTAAACTTAAGCAAGTTTTTTTTTTATTTCAATGTTATTTTTGGATAAAGGTTTTAATAGCGATGGAAACTGGTATAATGGCTCCTACTATACATTTTAAACATCCACGAAAGAATATGACTGCTATCATTGAAGGAAGAATAAATATAGTCACTGAACCGACAGAATGTAAGGGTGGTTATATCGGTATTAATTCCTTCGGATTTGGCGGTGCTAATTGCCACATATTACTGAAATCAAATCCAACAATTAAAGTCAATAATGGAGGAGACGATAATTTACCTAGACTCGTAGCCTTATCTGGATGTACGGAGGAAGCAGTTAAAATTATATTAGAAGACGTAAGTACACGTTACAATTTATTTCACAAATAATCTAATCTTTCTTATACTTACCTTGTATGTTATTATTGCCATTTTAAATTATTTACAAAATTAAACTTTTTGTTAACAAAAAACAATAAGAAAATATTTTCACGTGTATTGCACGCACAAAAACACAAATACATAAAACAAATTTATGATAATATATTAAATGCATAAAATATATATATATGATAATATATCATAATAAAAAAAAAGTAAGAGAAGAATTACACGATATAGCACTTATATGTAGTACTTTAAAATAGCAATAATTTAGTATTATAAAAAATATGCAAATACTAAATAATGAACGTAAGGAATAAAAAATGTATTATTATAAAATGAAAGGCAGAAAAGATTAAAGATAGTGTTTAAATTTATATAAAGAATTTAAAAAAAGTTATTGTTATAACTAAAATTACAATTAATTGAAGTATATTAATTATTTAAAATTATTAATTCTAATAATGGGATCTAAATGTAAAAGTTGAAGATAAATTCAAGTTTATTTTAAACCGGTATAAGCGGTGAAAAGAGCGGAGTATTATTAACAGAGCTAAGGTATATTACATCTATTGAAACAAACGCATTAATAGTTAATGTAGCCATTATTGAGTTTAAAAATAGAGTATTAATTGTGTGCAAATTTCAAAGATTTATAATTAAAAATAAGATATTTATATATGTATATACATATGTATTACGATTATAATATACACTGCTCAAAAAAATTATGGCATAAAAAATATTTGCCGAAAATTGGCCAACTTTGACTGCCGATCACTTCGCGAAAAATTATCGTAGACGAATGATTTTTTTTTAAACTGAAGCTTGACGTCTCTACTTTAAGAATGTACCTCCATTTTTTGCATGCGATCCATCCCTACCTCTGTAACCCCTGAAATCTGAGGGCATGTTTGGCATACTGAAAATTGCAAAGTTTGACGGAATGCACGGAATGCATGGAAAAATTTTTTTCAGGGACATTGTTTGCATCGTCATAAAGTTTAAATCTTCCACTTCAATTTAAAAAAAAAAAGTGAAGTCGCTACGATTTTTTTTTCGCAAAGTTGCAGCCCTTCAAAATTACTGTTGTTTTTGGCCTTTGAGCCAAGTACCGGCCGGTGGGTTTAATGACTAATCAAAACACGAGCCAGGAGCTGAAAAACGTGCGTGCACGCGCGCGTGTGTGTCCACAAACACTATTGCCATGGCTCTACTATGGCTTCCAGTACAATTAGCTTTTTGTCTCGTAAAATGAACGCACTAGCGTGCGTGCCATATGTTCCGCTTAATTATAAACAAACTGCAGCAAATTATAAATAAACGGCAGAGTTTTTGCCGTTGATTTTATAATTAGAACTTTTTGTTTTTATTTGGACATATGCAGGAGCAATCGAAATAGGAAGTATCTATAAATAAGCTCCATGTATAAATGGAATATACATATAGCTTTATTATTATATGAACAAACTATAATATATATACATATATCCTTCAGTAAAACATTGTAGCCGCGTGCATATGTATGTGTGTATGTTGATATATCATTCTCGCGCATAAAAGTAAACTGAAATGGAATTTGAATAGCTTTTCATTGTAACAAAATTTATTCAATTTTTTATATTTTATATTCATACACTTTATTATCATTTTTCAGCTACGCCGTTCGGCCAAGTACCTATGCTCGAAGTAGATGGAAAGAAAATTGTCCAGTCTACAGCTATCTTCCGCTACTTGACAAAACAATACGGTCTTGTCGGCAAGAACGATTGGGAATCTCTAGAAATTGATTCTACCGTCGATACTATACATGATTTACGCGCCAGTGAGACACAATATATTATTTATATCCTCAATCTCTTCTCTTGTTTGTTATTAAGAAAATTTGAAATGATTTGAACCACAATTTTCGTGAGCTCAATTATCGATACTGTGGATATATATCGGTTAGGTTTACAGCATCGCAAATTTAATTCAACGAAATTGATCGTTTCAAACGCTTTGATTAAAATTGTTTATAACTATTATTAATTCTTATTTTTGTCATAGATATTACGGCTTATCATTATAAAGACAATGAAATAGCTAAAGAAGAGAAACTCAAAAATGCCAAAGAGAAGGTGCCGTACTACCTGGAACGTCTGGATGCTCAGGTGCAAAAAAACGGTGGTTACTTTGTTGGAGGAGTAACGAGTTATCTCTATTAATAATACACAAAATAGATACAACGCGGTTCACATAATTATATATTGCATGTTGCAGATAATATAGGTATATAGAGAACCACATCCTTTAATGTGATAAATTGAAAGAACGAGACCGCGTTGACATTCAAACGCTATACATCTTTGTGAAAAATATTAGGCAAGTAAATTGCATTGCAAAGTTTTACATTTA
>NW_021848405.1:9356-13694 GCF_003651465.1 Formica exsecta
TTAGACGTAAAACTCCGGATAAGCTACTTGGTAGCGTCGCGGCCCCTGTACATAGGCAATAGGCAAACCGTTGAACAAGCCGAAACGTTTTTTTTATATACTTGGCGTCGCGACGCTACCGCGTCGCTTGATGTAACACTGAAATAAAGTTCTGGTATCTCTTTACAGAATTGACATTCTTTGGAAGATGGAAAATAACAAGCGGTTCAATCCATATGTCAGCGTAGATGCTGAAGAAGAAATAGTTATCTCTGGCATTGCCGGACGATTTCCTAATTGTAAAAATATAAAAGAATTTCAGGACAATCTTTTCAATAAAATGGATCTTGGTTCGAGCGATCATCAACGCTGGACCAACTGTAATAAAATTTTTTCTCGAAACTATCTGGGGGAAAATGTTCACATATAATCACTTATATAAATAAATAAAATTACATATATAAAATATATCTTTACAAATATTTTAGTATAATTTATTATCCATGACTTAACAGTATGACAATATTATATTTATCAAAATTATTTTTAATTTTAACAGATATCTTCGAGATGCCTCCTCGAATAGGAAAAATCAATAATATAGAAAAATTTGACGCAGAATTCTTTAACATATCGGTCAAAGAAGCTCATATGATTGATCCTGGATATAGAATATTACTTGAGCATACCTATGAAGCAATTGTTGATGCAGGTATAAATCCCGCAGAATTACAAGGAACAAACACAAGCGTTATTACAGCAACAAGTGTTTGTGATACATATATGGATTTAGTATACGAAAAATCTCACGTATGTGGTTCACATTGGTTATTCAATGAATTAATATCAGATAAAACAAATGCGCTCTTAAAAGTGAATAAATATATTAATATGTATACAAAGATATTGTTAAATATGGGGAAAATATTTATATACATATGTATGAAAATTATATTATGATTGCTAATAGATTGCTGGATTACCCATTCTTGGATGCAGTAAAGGCATGATAGCAAGCAGAATTTCTTATTGGCTCGGCGTTACTGGACCATCGTATAACATTGATACTGCATGTAGCTCGAGTCATTTCGCTATGGCGGAAGCTTATAAAATGATTCGATCTGGTATTTGTGAAGCGGCTATTGTCGCTAGTGTCAATTTGTGCATTCATCCGCTTGTAACTTACCAGTTTTTTCGTTTAGGTATGTGAAAAATAATATTATTATGTTTGGAGTTGTGTTGCGTTGTTAAATGGAATAAATATTTATGGATACATTTATTAAAATAATATTTAATAATATTGTTTGTTAATTCATGTTTTGTTAAATGTAGCAATTTTTGTTTTTGGACGATTTAATTAATTCGCTTATATATGTATATTCACATTGAATTTTTTAAGTACTTGGTATATTATTAGAGAAACTGGAAACAAAATTATATCTTCTATATAGATTGTAACAATGAACTATGAACATGAACTATTGATATTGTTTTAGGAGTTTTATCTAATGATGGCTATTGTAAACCTTACGATGAAGAAGGCTCTGGTTACATGCGTGGTGATGCAGCTGTAGTAGTGTACCTACAAAAAGCAAAGGATGCAAGAAGAATCTATGCAACCTTTGTCTATAGTAAAACCAACTGCGATGGCTTTAAAAGAGAAGGAATTACCTTTCCATCACTTGACAAGCAAAAAATGTTGTTATAAGGAAAAGTTACTCAGGATTACGTCCTTGACAACATATGTCAAGGTCAACATCATTGGAGCTGGGTCCGTTATAATAAATAATTACCCATAAATATTTATATATTTGATTATATATAAGTATATATGCGCATGGCGAATCTCGCTGATCGATAGACACCCGAATTTGCGCTTCTCGCGATCTGACCTTATGTTGAAAACGAATCGAACGATCCAAGCCAGAATGCGTTCGATCCTCGACAGCAAAGAATAATTATTCAATAGAGACTCTATGATTTGATTTGAATCGCTACTACACGTGAATACTCGTACGCCCGACACTTGTTCAGCACGGACCATTTTTTTGTCATCCTCGGTGAGGCGCGCCTGCTCCGACTTATGCCGCTCGCAACCGGCGGAATGCGATAACCACTCGGGGCCTTCCCACCAAAGCCTACTCTGTTTTAAATTCTTTAAACACGTACCCCTTGAGATTAGATCCGCGGGATTCTCATCTCCGTCAACGTGGTGCCAATACCCAGAAGGAAGAATTGACTGAAACCCGGCCGTTCGATTAGATACGAACAACTTCTGCCGCGACGGATCGCCGGCTATCCATGCCAGCGCTATCGTAGAATCACTCCACGCATGTATCTCACTGAATTCCATCCTGAGAGCCCTCTTAACATTCTGAAGCAATTTCACGAGAACGACAGCCCCGCACAGCTCCAGCCTAGGCAATGTAATCGTCTTGCTTTTAACCGGCGCGACACGTGATTTTGAACAAAGCAAGGAAGAACTGGAATTATTATCTAAATCAATTGTTTGTAAATAAATGCAAGCTCCGTAAGCCCTTAACGATGCGTCGCAGAATGCATGTAGATTGAAACGGATTGCACTGGAGCCCCGAATGACTCTGCGAGGAACTTGAATTGTACTGATCTCCCGTAAGTCCTCCGCATACGCGCCCCACGCCTGACGAAGACCATGCGTCAATGGCTCGTCCCAGCCCAAATTCGACGACCACGTTTCCTGCATAATCAATTTAGCTCGAGTCAAAATAGGACCGACCAATCCGAGCGGATCAAACAACCTAGAAATCGTTGACAAAACCTCGCGTTTAGTTGTAACTGAACTTGTTATAGACTCGATTGAAAACTGAAACACGTCCGATCCGGGATGCCAACCCAATCCCAACGTTTTTATGACACCCGTATCAATTGATAACACAGACTCCCCGACTCAATCGGCGGCCCGCTGCTCAGGCACAACTCCTTCGCAATTTGAACGCCACTTATGAGGCTCAAAACCGCCCTCGCGCAACAAGGCGTCCAACTGTGAAATCAACTCAATCGCGTCGGCTTCGCAATCGACACCGGTGAGAATATCACCGAAACGCCGAAGAAAAAAGCGACAACACGAACACGCCGATATCACGGGGGCAAAAACTCGCGCTCAGCAAGGACGATCACGCACAACACGACCAACGGTTGCGAATCGAATGTTCTCAAAGCTTCTCGTCTACCTTGAATGTCTGGTCGTTAAATGTGCGATTAGAAGCTTGACTCATTAAGTCCGATACCTTGTCCACCCGACCAACGCACACTCGACCGGCTTGCCAATCACCCGCGACAACTGCACCGCTCGAAACGCGCACTCATCCGGCTCGAAGGACCATAATGTAATTCACAAAAATTTAAAACGTTTGCTGATTACTTCTTTAGTTAATGAGTGCAGCACAGAGCGGCGGTGCACGAATACAACCCTCTTTGAGCGCCGAGCGCACGCCAGCCAAGAAAATAATTACCACTAGGACTCCGGGTCCACGTCACGCAAAATCAAACTCAAGTTCACGATGCTAATTTAACAACTGTCTCGACTTTTGGCAGTTTTCCGATTCCTCGGTAATGCACCCACTTATCGGTATATGCGCACGCACTCGCACGCGACTAGCTCGTGCTGTTTCGTCGCGAGATAGAAATGTATACAGTAATATTTTCTATATTTCTTCCGTTCAACTAAAATTATTGTTAAATTAAAAATAGTAAGAACCTCGATTTTTCTTTAACTGATGATCACAATTTATACTGAATACTTTTGGTAAAGGTCTAGAAAAAGGGTAACCTCACCAATGACCTTGATTTTAAAATATGTTGTCAAGGTCAATGTCCTGAATAACCTTCGGAATATTTTAGCCGGCGGTCGTTGTTCCTTAAAAAGTTATCAACAAATAAAGTTGACAATATAAACATGTGTTTAACTGCATACTTCAAACTTTACCTAGTATAAATACCATATTATTTGCATATTTGCATATTTATGTAAATGCCTGTTCGGGGGAGAGACTCCACCTCTCCTCGTGCATCCCGTGAATTCCATTGTATGGCCCACCGACACAACAATTGGTTTGGGTTAGGTTGTATCTTCCGGAAGTGGAGCACCCCTGCAGGAGGGGCGGAACCCACTGTGTCCACGCATATACTTTACAACGCAAAACGAGGTCCACCCTACAATTGTATGGATGGAAAAGTGTATGCGTGGATGGCTCCACTACCAAAAAACGGGCGTATCCCGTTTGGACACGGAACGATTGGACACCGCTCGATTGGACACGTAGTATTGGGCACGGAACAATTGGACACTGCACGATTGGACACCGCACGATTGGACACCGC
>NW_021848405.1:15025-21010 GCF_003651465.1 Formica exsecta
AAATTTCCTGGAATAGATAACTTCGACGACTTGATTGAGTACGATGGCAAATTCTTTGTTATTCTTGGAACCACCAGACAATACAAACTCAACTCGAATTTAGACGTTCGCGATTTTATTAGAATTCGACAACCGTGATTTATCGCGCATTTCATGTTATTCAGTCCGCTTATCGATTCGCATATCTCGTCTGATTTTATATTTAACTTTTTACACGCTGCTAAAGTAACAAAATTTATTTCGCTCGCGCTATCCAGCAACACTCGCAAATGACAATCATCGCCGTTGTTCGATTCAACAGTCACGACAGCTGTTGACATTAATACCCGCCTACGCTCGCTCTCGACTCGTGTATGTTGAACGGATGTGCACCCCGATGCTCCGCCACCAGCCACCGACGACTCCGCCACCGGACCGGATGCTCGCCTCGTCGTGTGACACAATGTATTGTGCCGTTCACCGCATTCTCGACATGAACCGGACCTGCAACTTCTCGGAAAGTGATCGTTCCGGAAGCAATTAAGACAGAGCCTTAATCGCTTAATTTCCTTGATTCTGTCCTCGATGAATAAGCCCAAAAATTGTTTACACGTATAAATGAGATGATGTCCTTGGCACAGATAACACTTCTTCTCCTGAGTGGTTGTTGACAATGCCGTCCTGCTCTGCGATTTCAAATTTGACGATCGCTGTCTATTTGGCCTTTCCCTCTCGCGACTATCGTCCCTCGACTTATTGACGACCTCGTTATCCACGGACGCTCGCCGCAACAGCTGACACTGCCGCTGCAAGAATTCTATCATTGTGCTTGTCGCCACTTCTTCCCTCTGCTCAATGTACTTCTCCCAACGTCTTCTTGTTGCGTTGTCCAGATTCTTCTTGATGAGATAGATAATTAAGTCTCCCCATGACTCTGTTGGAAGTTTCATCACTTGCAATACTCGCAAATGTTTTTCGACGTGATCTACTAATTCCTGGATCGCGCTAGTTGATTCTTGCTTTACCTGCGGCAACTCAAACATACACCGTATGTACCGCCTTCGAATGCCTCGCTCGTCATCGTATCTTTTCCTCAACAAGTCCCAAGCGATGGCATAATTGTCTTCCGAAATTTCGATCGACTCGATTATTTTGGCCGCCTGGCCGCTCAACGAACCAACCAAGTACTGATGTTTCTGCACATTGGTTAATTCGCTGTCAGTGTTTTAAATGTATCGGAGTACCGCTTCCATTCTTCCATATTTCCATTGAACGTCGGCAACTTGATCATTGGCAATTTTACTTGAGGTTCTCGTGCGGGCATGGCCCGTGTACCCAGTCTCTCCAGCAGCTGATTTTGTTGTTCCATAATTCTAGTCAACGCATCATTACTGCTGCTCTCAATTGATCGTTCAGCCAATCTCTGAATCAAAATTGTCTGCTGCTCCAAAACTTGCATCACTGCGGTATTGCCTGTCGAACTTCCGCCGCTGATCGACGATCCCGCGGATGGTGGCTTAAGCTTATCCATGAGTTGCAATAAGGCTGCCTTTATCGCGAAATATCGCTCGTCGAACTCGGTTTCCTCCGTTGCATCTCTCTGACCATACTCGTCTTCCGGTACTAATGTTAATAGTTGTTGTGACAATGTTTGAAATTTCGCGTATATTTCCTCCACAGTGTGAAGGCGCGCCGTGACCTCTTCCGGTGCCGTACCCTCTAGATGACTAGCAGCCTTTGTGATAAAATTTCTTATGATTATTAATTTTCCTTTTAGTTGGCTTCTTTGTCTGCGAAGAATCTCGATACTCATTTCGATATACGTTGTTTCCAACAATTCTACTTGTCAGCTGTTTATCTGCCTCGACCGAAACGCCGAAGAAAAAGCGACAACACGAACACGCCGATATCACGGGGGCAAAAACTCGGTGTCCAATCGTGCAGTGTCCAAAAGTGCGGTGTCCAATCGTGCAGTGTGCAATGATGCGGTGTCCAATCGTGCAGTGTCCAAAAGTGCGGTGTCCAATCGTGCAGTGTCCAAAAGTGCGGTGTCCAATCGTGCAGTGTCCAAAAGTGCGGTGTCCAATCGTGCAGTGTCCAAAAGTGCGGTGTCCAATCGTGCAGTGTCCAAAAGTGCGGTGTCCAATCGTGCAGTGTCCAAAAGTGCGGTGTCCAATCGTGCAGTGTCCAAAAGTGCGGTGTCCAATCGTGCAGTGTCCAAAAGTGCGGTGTCCAATCGTGCAGTGTCCAAAAGTGCGGTGTCCAATCGTGCAGTGTCCAAAAGTGCGGTGTCCAATCGTGCAGTGTCCAATCGTGCGGTGTCCAATCGTGCGGTGTCCAATAATTCTGTGTCCAATCGTTCCGTGTCCAATACTGCGTGTCCAATCGAGCGGTGTCCAATCGGTAAGTGTCCAAACGGGTGTCACCCCCAAAAAACTACACACATAGGTTTGGATTGAATCTCGCTTCGCGTGGAAAGTTGTAAACTCATGTGGAACCTTGCTTCGCATTAAAAAGTGTATGCGTGGATTCTTCAAAAACATTATACTGCTTATATCGCAGAATTTTTATTTAAACGAGAACATGAATACCGAAATAGAATCGAGTCATTTTTCCAAACAATGGCAATAATGTATCCTATAACACCTACAGATTATTTAAATTTGTTATAATAAATGAATATGTATAATTCTTACTTTTGATTATTTTTTTGATCGACTTGCATAAGTGCAAATTCATGGAAAACCATTGAACTTATTTCATACATAACTTTTTAAGGAGCAACGACCGCCGGCTAAAACATTCCGAAGGTTATTCAGGACATTGATCTTGACAACATATGTCAAGGTCAAGGTCATTGGTGAGGTTGCCCTTTTTCTAGAGCTTTACCATACTTTTTTCATAAAATAATAAGATTTTTAGGTTTTTCTGTAATTATATTTTTTTTGTAAGTTAATGTACAGTCGTGGTCAATAATGCCTTCCACCTGTAGTCAACTACTATCTGACCCCCAACTACTATCAACCAATCAGTAGTGATTGGTTACAGAAATAACGTCATTTAATCGTCTTTTCAAAGTTATTTACTGATCAATTAACTAATGCTGTAAATACGTCAATATTAAAATTAACGTATTTATATAAGGAAAATAATAAATATTTTATGATACTTATAAAGTTTACATGACTTTGAAGTGATATTAGTGTAGGAATTGTTTATTATTAAATAAAAATACAAAGTTTAAATAGATGTATCTCTTTCTTTTTTATGAACGTAATCTCGGTCGTACGTCCACTCACTAACTGAGCGCTCCTGTCGCTCCTCTCTACGCCCTCTCTCTTCGCTCTCGGCCGGTAACATTTTTCGAGCCGCGGGGTCAGATCCCATAGCTCGGCTGTCCTGACTAGTCATCCGCCTCGGATGACACAGGGTTATCGCGATCCTCTGTCCACCTCTTCATGTACTCGGCGCAGGTGGTCGTCCTCATTGGTCCTTCTCGTTCGCCTTCTTTTACCACGTCATACGTGTCTTTGGGTTTGACCTTGACTATACGATATGGACCAAGATAATTTGACTTCAGCTTCAAGCCTGGCCCCATTTGCGTGCGTTTGATTGCCACCAAGTCATTTAGCTTGTACGCTCGAGGAGGTTTACGCCGCAAGTTGTAATGTTTTTGATTTTCGTGCTGCACTTCTCGATTTGCTTCTTCGCGTCGTTCCTCAATTGCTGCCTGGCGTTCTCGAAATCATCTAATATCTCCTGTTCTATGGCTTCTTTCATCTTGAGATCATCTTCGGTTTTCATCTTAGTTCCTATTAATAGCTCGAAAGGTGTCGTGTTGATGCTCCGCTGGTAGGTTGAATTCAACATCTGTTGTAATTTTGGAACATGCTTGTACCACTTGCTAGGTTCTTCAATCGACATTTTTGCCAACACTGGTATGATCGTGCGATTCATCCTCTCGATCTGGCCGTTTGCCCTTGGTAGGCCGGCGGTGATCTTGCAGTGTTTGATATCCCTCTTGTGACAATAATCTTCGAACTCGTTCGAGGTGAAGGCCGTTCCTCGGTCTGAAATGATGTAGCTCGGATTTCCGAACACACTCTTTTGTAATTCCAGCTTGTCAATGACTTCTTTAGAGGTTGTAGATTTAACGGGGTACAGCCATATGAATTTTGTGAAGGAGTCGACTACGGCCAAAATGTGTTTGTAATTTTTATTCGTCGACTCAAGCGGTCCTAAATGGTCAATATGATAGGTATGTAGTGGTACGTCTTCTTTGGTCAACGGATGTAACAGACCTTCCCTCTTTCTGGCTTTCTTGTTAATTAAGATACATTTTAAACAATTATCGATGCACCTCTCAACTTTAACTCGTAGATTAGGAATATAGAACTCTTGCTTGATGTTTTTTTCGACCCGCTTTGGGATGCGAAGTGTCCCTTCTCGTGAGCTCGCTTTATGATCTCGGCTTGCATGGATTTTGGTGCCATTAATAATTCGTACCCATTTACGTGCTTGTAGACTAATCCATTGCGCAAAAGAAAATCTTCGTATGGAGCCTCTTCCATACGATTTTTGACAGCTCGTATCTCCTCGTCTAAATTTTGTGCTTTCTTGATTTGTGGAATTATGTTACTGCCAATTACGACCATGACTGGGTTGCGACTTAGTGCATCTGCATGCTTCATTCTTGCTCCCGATCGATGCTCCATAATGTAGTTAAAATCTTGGAGAAACAGGACCCATCTCGCGATTCGGGTCGACAAATCTTTCTTGCGCATCGTTTGCTGAAATGCAGAACAATCAGTAATGATTTTGAAAGTTTTACCTAATAGATAAATACGAAACTCCCTTAGAGCTTCTACCACCGCCAGAGCTTCAAGCTCGTAACTTGAATATTTCCTTTCAGCATCAGTCGTTTTTTTATTCATAAAGTACACTGGGTGCAATTAATTGTCTGTGGGTGATTTTTGCAGCAGAACTGCTCTGTATCCATCTGGACTGGCATCTGTGTGTACTTCGGTTTCATAGTCGAAATTGTATATGCGCAAAACCGGCTCTTCCGCAAGACGCCTCTTCAGCTCTTCAAACGCCTTTCTTTCGGGTTCCGTAAATCGGAATATTGAATTCTTCTTTAGTATGTCACTCAGCGGTTTGGCAATCCTTGAGTAATTAAGGATAAATTTTCGAAAGTATCCTGTAAGTCCAAGGAAGCTATGAACTTCCTTTATCGTTCTTGGTTCAGGATATTTTAATACAGCTTTAGTCTTTTCAACAGAAGGATACAGTTTGCCATCCTCGATCACGTATCCTAAAAATGCAATACGGGTTTGCAACAGCTGACATTTCTTCTTATTAATCTCAAGCCCATATTCCTTTGCTCGTTCCAGCACGATCTGCAGGTTGTCGAGAGCGTCTTTTTCATCTTTTCCTAGGATTATGAAGTCATCGACGAGTGACAAAACTATTCCTTTTATTATCAGATCTTCGAAAATTACGTTTATGTATCGCTGAAATACCGCCGCTGAGTTGCAAAAGCCAAATGGTACTCTCAAGGATTGGTACTGACCATTATGCGTCACGAATGATGTGTACTTCCGGGCATCTTTCTTCACACGTACATGGAAGTATCCGTTCCTGAGGTCAATGGAACTGAACACGCGTGCCTTTTGCAATCTATCCAGTATATCTTCGATTAAGGGAAGCGGATGCCGATCTTTATCCACTATCTCATTTATCGCTCGGAAGTCTATACATACTCTTGGCGTCCCGTCTCGCTTTCGTACTATCACCACTGGACTGGGGTACTCAGATGAGCATGGCTCTACGATTCCTTCTTTAATCCATTGCTCCACTTTTTCTTCTACGATCTTTCTTTCCGGCACCGGTAAACGCCTCGGTCTCGCAAAAATCTTCCGGTTGTCTTTGACATTAATCGCTATTTCAACACTGGCGTTTTTCGTTTTCTCGGGTCGATAATCTCCAAGTAGGCGCTCCACCTCT
>NW_021848406.1:0-470 GCF_003651465.1 Formica exsecta
AGCCTGGCGGAGCTAAGGAAGTCTTAGCCCGAAGCGGTAGTGGTCGGTGTCAGGTCAGGTCGGTGTCAGGAGCAGGATGTCGGGACAGGATCTGGTCTCGATGTCTCGGCCGGCCGGGCTTATATAACCGGCCGGCGCCCCCACTACGCGTTGTCGGTCCGTCGGTGGGAGGCGGTTTGCCGTGGGGGCAAGCGCGATAGCGCGAGCGGCGTGCGTGTGAGCGAGATAGCACGTGTGGCGTACGTGCAAGCGAGATAGAACAAGCGACGTGCGAGCAAGCGAGATAGTCCGAGTAGCGCATGCACAGGCTGGATAGGTGTAGCAGGAAGAGACAGTGAGGCAAGCGAGGTTATAACTATTTATATTATTAACATATTTACAATATTATTTACAGTGACGACATGGTCGTTACAAACGTTTCGCTTCTCGACTGGACCCTCTTCAGTAAAAACAAATTGAAAGAACGAGAA
>NW_021848407.1:0-423 GCF_003651465.1 Formica exsecta
CGCGATCGCCGATAAACTTTTAAATACGGTATACAGCAACGTAAAAATTGCGGTTCCGGCAAGATTTAAAGTAGGCGATCCGGTACGCGTGAGTAAATTCGAGACCATCTTTGACAAAGGTTACACGCCAAATTGGATGACCGAAGTGTTTAATATCGTTAAAGTGCAGAAAACTGATCCCGCGACCTATGTACTCGAAGATTCGCGCGGAAATCCCGTCGCCGGCGGATTTTAGGAATACGAGTTACATCGCGTTGCTAATCCCGACGTACACCTTGTGGAAAAGGTGATACGCAAAAAGGGTGACGAGGTTTATGTGAAATGGCTGGGATTTGATACAATACACAACTCTTGGATACATAAAAATAATATATTATAAATATGTTAACAATAATACATAATATTAAAGATATTTTACAAACA
>NW_021848407.1:1753-9138 GCF_003651465.1 Formica exsecta
TTGCAACCTGTCGACGCAGTCAATATATTCGTACGGAAAGACGCCCTTCCGTGTTAATAAATTGAAATTGTCATTCGATAAATTTAGAAATTCAGATTTTAAAATTTTGAGTTTGTCTTTATTCAAGAATGATGCCAATTTATCGAGACTGGCTGTAAGAAATTTATACGAATCGATAAAACGCAATTTAATATGATTTTTTGATTTTTCTTCGGCAAGTTTAATATTTTTCGTAAATGATATATATTTGTCCTTTGTTATTGGAAGTATTTCAATTTCTCCTTCGAACGCTGTAGCTATTTCCTTTATAATTAAATGCGCGTGGTAACCGGATAAATTATGAAAAACTATGGGAATGTAAAAAGAATCTTTATAATTTAAATTACAATTTGAATGCGCGGGACCTCTGTACCGCCCGGTCAGATGGCAATGATCGCGTACGCGTGTATCATCTTGGACGAATGGTTTCTCGATATATGACAATGCGTCGCGCTATGAAATTTTTCACATTCATCAGATGTTAAATTTACCCCATGGGGACATTAGCTGATAAAATAGTTTTTACACGTTGCGCTAAATTTTTTAGTTCTTCGGTGAACCATGACATGCAATCGGTACTGCGACGAGAATGATATGTGGATAACGAATCGTCGTACGAACAATGTACATAATAAGCAATACTTGGTTGTAATAAGCAATATTTCAATTAGTAAAAAAAAAAAATTGTTTTTAAGAAAAAGTATGTAATTATTTACAATGTATTTTTTAAAACAATTATTTGTTTTTTTTCTTTACACTAAAAACCTGGAACAAGTGCAAAAAAAATGATTATTAGTACTAACAATAAAGAAAATGTAGTGAAACCTGTAAATGTTACAAGTAACACAAACAAATCGCAAAAAAACATTGTAACTCAATATTCAGGATAATACAACTAAGGATAATACTCGTTATATCGATGAAACTGATAACGGTAAAGTATTTTTAGTAGCTTGTATTACATACATATGCGCGCGTGCACTCACACAAACACACAATACACTAATCGAAATGCAAATTAACTTACAAACATTTTCTATAATATGTACTTATAATTTTTAAATATTCTTTTAGATATTGCATTTAAACGAAAAGTCTTACGTCAATTACATATTATTAATTTAAAACAATCGCAAATATGTGAAGATGTGCAAATAATTTTAAGAAACATTGGAACAGAAGAAGATAGAATATTAATAAGAGATAACGAAGACAGTATTTTTAAAAAATTTGATTTTCCTCTGAAAAATGTTAGCGAATTAAATACGGTAATTATGCATATTAAGGTCCCACCCCCGCAGGATAGTGATGTTGACATATGTTGTCAAGGTCATGATCCTGATTAACATTCCGAAGGTTTTAGCCGGCGGTCGTTGTTTATTCAAAAGTTATTAACAAATAAAGTTTGAGAAGTATACCACGTAATTTTCGAACATGTATAAAAGAATAGTGAGTTTGACCTTGACATAACAAAACTCGTGTTGTAAAGTATATGCGTGGACGCAGTGGGTTCCGCCCTCCCCCTACGGGGGGGCTCCACTTCCGGAAGATATAACCTAACCCAAACCAAATTTTAGTTTTAAATCAGAAATAGGCGGAACCCACTGCGTCTACGCATACACTTTCCCACCCACACAAGAATTGTGGGGTGGACCTCGTTTTGCGTGAAAAGGTGTAAATCTATATAATATAATAATGTTTTATTGACTGTAGTGAAAAGGGTAGGTTTTGTAAAGTAATTAACATCAATAATTATCCGGCACTCGTATTTAATTAAGTTCTACTGTGTTCAGCGGATACATTTTACGCATTATACGAAAAAAGCATCAATCCTTTCGGTGAAAGGGTATTGTCTTTTAAAAACAAATTCTGCTAAGTAATGAACGTAGTGTGGTTCCACAATGCCAAATCGAGGCATTGCTGCACGCATATCCCTCCATAAGCGTTCTATATTTTGAGTGTGGACACCGGTTTGCGGATCTACAAAATTTTCGCTGTGATTAACAGTATAGTGTGTATAACCATTGTCACACAAAGTATTGTATGCGCCCCAGCAGTCCGAATAAATTACTGAGCCGCGAGCGATTCGGCGGTTAATGACGTCGAAGAGAGTGGTACTTGTGCGATCCTTGATGGGCAAGAATGGCACCGAACACCCATTGGCCTTTTATAATTCGTCCCCTATTATATTTCCGCTTTCCCACTTTCGCCTCATCAATCTCAACGATGACACCCGATTCACCAAGTATCTCGTCGTCAGCCAGAATCCACTGTTGAAGTAACTGAAATTATCGCAACAAAATAAGCAGGTGGTGTGGAATGAACCTTGCTTCGCCTTGCAAAGTACATATTGGACGAGGAGGGGCAATAATAGCTCATTTCGCACTGTACACAGGGATCGATGTGAAATGGATTTCGCTTCGTATGGACAGTTGTAAACTCATGTGGAACATCGACTCCTGCTTATACTGCAAAACAAGATCTATAATTGTACGGTTCCATATGGGGGTACAATTTTCCACGCAAAGCGAGGTCTATCCCACACCGCGCGCGCGCGCAATATCCCTGTGTTTACAGTGCAAAATTTTACTTACTTCCCGACAGAAATTGGTCCAGTCGACGACACTGTGTGCAGATAAACCCAATTGTTCTTGCAGAAAAATTTGGCGTGGCGGCCGGATCATTAAGAAATACGCTATAAATCTACAAGTTGTCACTATTCCGAGACGCTCATGGAAAAACCAAGTACCATTCAAGGCACTTTTCGTGAATGTACAAACAACTCGTCGCTTTTTCTTATTGCAGTATTTGACATAATACTTGTTTCGGCAGTTAAATTTTAATAATGCATCGTCGAATTTGAGTTCGATAACATTACCACATTTTAGGCATGTAATGCGATCGTGAATCACTCCTTTCCGACACAAAAACTCAATCAGGGCTACGTAATCATACGTTAAATGTAGAAAATCATGGAAAAGCATGTTTGTCTTTCAGCGTCAGCGTCGAAACTAAACATGTTGGAAAAATTTGGATATATTCCTTGAAAGAACTTTGTTCACGTTTTGTGTTTACATTTGGTAATAACTGTAGCAAGTCATACAGAAGGACGTTTCCTTCAGCAGTGCTGAGTCGCATGACAAGCTTACTTCAAAATTACGATTTCCAGTTTCGATATCTCCGCGAATAATTGCGAGCGCCACGTATTTCTTGTTGCAAAATACTTAGTATAATTCAAGGTATTCATAGCAACAAACATTACGCAGGTACAGAAGTGGAATTTTTTTATGCATAATTATCACATTTATTTGTTAATAACTTTTTAATAAACAACGAATAATTTCATGACCGCCGGCTAAAACCTTCGGAATGTTGATCAGGGTTATGACCTTGACAACATATGTCAACATCACTATTCTGCGGGGGTGGGACCTTAATATAGATAATTACCCCTTGATATTAGCGCCGACCTCACCGATTTCAATGACCTTGACATATGTTGTCAAGGACATGACTCTAAGTAACTTGCAAAAAATTTTAGCCGTCGCTCGTTGTTTATTACAAAGTTATTAACAATTAAATGATATGATAAGAACACATATTAAATGCGATAATCTAAATTTCTCCATGCATGAGCGTTATATATTTAAAACAAGATCTATAATTGTACGGTTCCATATGGGGGTACAATTTTCCACGCAAAGCGAGGTCTATCCCACACCGCGCGCGCGCGCAATATCCCTGTGTTTACAGTGCAAAATTTTACTTACTTCCCGACAGAAATTGGTCCAGTCGACGACACTGTGTGCAGATAAACCCAATTGTTCTTGCAGAAAAATTTGGCGTGGCGGCCGGATCATTAAGAAATACGCTATAAATCTACAAGTTGTCACTATTCCGAGACGCTCATGGAAAAACCAAGTACCATTCAAGGCACTTTTCGTGAATGTACAAACAACTCGTCGCTTTTTCTTATTGCAGTATTTGACATAATACTTGTTTCGGCAGTTAAATTTTAATAATGCATCGTCGAATTTGAGTTCGATAACATTACCACATTTTAGGCATGTAATGCGATCGTGAATCACTCCTTTCCGACACAAAAACTCAATCAGGGCCGCGTAATCGTACGTTAAATGTAGAAAATCATGGAAAAGCATGTTCGTCTTTCAGCGTCAGCGTCGAAACTAAACATGTTGGAAAAATTTGGATATATTCCTTGAAAGAACTTTGTTCACGTTTTGTGTTTACATTTGGTAATAACTGTAGCAAGTCATACAGAAGGACGTTTCCTTCAGCAGTGCTGAGTCGCATGATAAGCTTACTTCAAAATTACGATTTCCAGTTTCGATATCTCCGCGAATAATTGCGAGCGCCACGTATTTCTTGTTGCAAAATACTTAGTATAATTCAAGGTATTCATAGCAACAAACATTACGCAGGTACAGAAGTGGAATTTTTTTATGCATAATTATCACATTTATTTGTTAATAACTTTTTAATAAACAACGAATAATTTCATGACCGCCGGCTAAAACCTTCGGAATGTTGATCAGGGTTATGACCTTGACAACATATGTCAACATCACTATTCTGCGGGGGTGGGACCTTAATATAGATAATTACCCCTTGATATTAGCGCCGACCTCACCGATTTCAATGACCTTGACATATGTTGTCAAGGACATGACTCTAAGTAACTTGCAAAAAATTTTAGCCGTCGCTCGTTGTTTATTACAAAGTTATTAACAATTAAATGATATGATAAGAACACATATTAAATGCGATAATCTAAATTTCTCCATGCATGAGCGTTATATATTTAAATATTTAGTTGTATATTTAAGTTATTAATTATATATTTAAGTAATTGTATGGAGGAGGGGATTTAGGATTAAACCAAATTTTAATTTTAAATTAGAAATAGATTTGGATTAGGTTATATCTTCTAAAAGTGGAATCCCTCCCGTGCAGAACCCATTGCGTCCACGCATATACTTCACAACGCGAAGCGAGGTCCACCCACAGACATCTATAAGATACTAGACTGCTAGACTTCTTATATAGTTCCTAGATTTTGTGTACCCGAAACTTATGTACTTATATACGCATAGGCAGCAGACTTAATAACCGAATGGAATGCTAGAATGGTTTAAATTTTATGTCCTCCGCCTATGGGTAACTGAGGAAATATACAGGGTGTCCCAAAGCACCCTTGACAACGCTCGTGAGCAGGTAGAGCACAGTAAACTGAACAGAAAAGTCCTGTACCATTTTGCAATTTTCGCAATAATTATTGAAATATTAATTAAAAAAGATTGGCGAATGAGCGCACGTTTCGCGTGGCTAGACCGTGGGACGTACGCTCTAGGCGTGCCAGCAGCGAGCTTTGCAGTGTCGCACGGCAACGAAAAGTTTGGTGGCCCTGCGACGAGAGTCGTACACTGCGAAGCTCGCCACTGGCACGCCTAGAGCGTACGTCCCACGGTCTAGCCGCGCGAAACGCGCGCTCATTCGCCAATCTTTCTTAATTAATATTTCAATAATTATTGCGAAAATTGCAAGATGGTATAGGACTTTTCTGTTCAGTTTACTGTGCTCTACCTGCTCATGTGCGTTGTCAAGGGTGCTTTGGGACACCCTGTATACTATCGATCTATCAGAGTGATCAAATATAAAATGTATACGTAAAATGTAAAGGTTAAATAATTTTATACGAAAATATTTATACAATTAGAATAAAAATAGTTAACAATTACAATAAAGTGTGCCGCGAAAGGTTGTAGCAGTATTTACAGCAAAGGATGTGGTAAACATTTCTTTTTGTGAGTATATTTTTTTGGTTAAGTATCTTTTTTTTTTCTCATATTGTTCTGAATTAAATATCTTAAAATTAAAAAATCGTCTGAACATGTAGAATCTTGAAATATGTTAAAATTTAAAATGATTTTAGATTTCCAGTGAAAAATGCTGAACTTTTAAAAAAGTGGACAGCAGCAATAGGACAAGATTTTCAACTATCTACTGCAAGTAGAGTTTGTTGTCTTCATTTTGAAACATCTGATTTCGTGGACACACCAGGAATAAGAAGAAAACTTCTAAAAAGTAATATATATCCTACAAGAAATTTAACATATAGCGAAGGAATTCAAAATAATTCTTTAAACGATCTACATAAAACAACTGAAATACGTGAGTATATAGTAAACACTGTTATTAAATTGTATGAATATATATATATATATACAAATGAGAGCATTATAAATATGAAAAAAAAATTGTGTCAATTACAAAATAATCAAGATATAATATAATTAAAATATAAAAGGAAAATTGCAGTTTTTGTTAATTAATTATGTTTTTATTTATTTATATATTAGGTCTACTGGAAAGTTCTGTCCGTTTTTGGAATAAAACAAAATACAAATTTTTATTACCGTCAATAAACTTTATTAAATAATGTAATTGCCATTATTATTAATGATTTCTTGCCAGCGTGAGGGCACATATGCGCCAAATAAACATGTGCTTACGTGTTGAGACTAGAGACTTGTTGTGATAGAAACGGACAGAACTTTCCGGTAGACCTAATATATTGTTATAGCCCAAAATGGCTACAACCAAATTAGCATAATTATTAATTATTAAATATTATTTAACGTCTTCCGACTATAACTCGAAGCTGAGGAAGACGAGCGCAATCGCTGATAAAGCGAGCCACGCGCGGAGGCCACGCGTTCGCGAGACTCGAAGAACGATACGCCGGAAATGCAAGCAAAGAATATACGTATCTTGCATCCGGGGTTTTTCCACCCAAAATCGAGCGACACGACCACCTATGGTCCTGTCGCTAAGCGATCCCCTCCAAAAAACTAATCGAACAGGAGGTGATAAAACTACCCACCTCGAACGAGCGCTAGGCAGTCCTAATCACAAAATCACACGAACCAGTTATAATCATACAATTACGTAGTGCGAATAAATGAACAATAGCAATCACGAGACAGACTAACGTAAACGATTTAATAATAAAGAACGTCCCAGCTGTTCTCGCGACGGCAGCCGCGATATCTGGCACGCGCAGCAATTCTATACCACGATAAGCCGAGTTGAGGTGCGAGAAAAATCAGAAGATTTAAAGCCGATGTATGAGAATAAATGACTTTATTTCTACTAAGACTACATAATTGGTGACCCGGCGAAACGACCCTGCTCGATCCTGAGCTCCCTAGCTCCTAGTGGCCAACGATCCCAGAACAAACCTCGTGCCTCCACCGAGGGGCACAACAAAATTGGTGGCGGCGGTGGGATTTGCCAAAGGATCGCCAGCCAACTCGCCGAATAAA
>NW_021848408.1:0-203 GCF_003651465.1 Formica exsecta
AATTTATCGTGAGTGGGGTTAGTAAATATTCATTAATATTTATTCTTGGATTTGGGAAATATATTTAAAGTATATTTAAAATTGCATGTTTGATTGATGTTCGATGATGTGAATCGAATGTGGTCGAGTGAGTAAGAGAGCGAGAAGGGAAGAGGGGAGAGAGAGGGGGTGGAGAGAAAAGAGAGAGAGAGAGAGAGAGAGAG
>NW_021848409.1:0-10132 GCF_003651465.1 Formica exsecta
TATACATGTATTATAAATTTCGTAGTGTCCAGATTGATTGTCCAGGTGTATAGTTTTATTGTCTCGAATATATATATTTATTATATATATCGTTTTATTGTCTCCGCTAGATCACTCAAGCGCTGGTTATATACGGGGTGCTCCGCAAGTATGAATACTACATTTTATATTACTCTTTCTGTATGAACGAACAATTTTTTTTAGATTTTTATCCTTTTCGCCTCTTATGGGTGCGTTAGCAATAAATTTAATGTTTATTCGAAAAATAAACGTGCGGCCAAGACGTCACAATAACGTGCGTGAAATACCAAACGGATTTATAACTTTTATTTTTCTTTTGCAATAACAATAGAATTATTATATATTGTTGCGTCCGCGCGTCGACTTCGATAATACTTGAACACGCGCGACACAAACGGCACTCGCGTACCGCGACGTAAATGATTAACACTCTTTTAAAGGAACAAAAGGAACTTTAATAATAACACAGAACACACAATTAAACAAGGAACACAGAACGGGTAATAACGATAATCGTAATCTCAAATACGTCCGCCCGGAATGACATCCGTCGCGAGACTCAAGATGGCCGATCTCTCCCAAAATGTCCGACGTTGTTTAACAACAACGCTTAGCAACGTTATCCCGGAATCGAATACAGCAGATTCATGAATAACCGCCTTAGACGACCCGCAGGGACGCAACACTACTCCCCCTCTTCAAAATTGTCGTCCCGACAATCAATGAGGGCTCTTCCAAATTAAATGGGTTGATCGTTGTCCTCTTCTTCCAAGGCGTTGACTCCAGGGTGCCTTAATGACTTCCTGCTCTACCCTGAGCTGCTGCTACAGGTTACCGAGCGCCATTATTTATCGGCCCCAATCACACACCTTCCAGGAATATACAGGATACTGTCATCGAACCCGTTTGACAAGAACATCCAACGTCGACTCCAGGGCACAAAAACGGTTTCCTGCTCTACCCTGAGCTGCTGCTACAGGTTACCGAGCGCCATTATTTATCGGCCCCAATCACACACCTTCCAGGAATATACAGGATACTGTCATCGAACCCGTTTGACAAGAACATCCAACGTCGACTCCAGGGCACAAAAACGGTTTCCTGCTCTACCCTGAGCTGCTGCTGCAGGTTACCGAGCACCGTTAAAATCCAGAACCCAATCGACTTTGATACATCTTGAAACTACAGTAGCCGTCCCCCGTAGTTCGCCTTATTCTCGGAAATACTCAAAGCTGCTGCATCTCCGCATCTCAAAAGGGAGCGAATCTTTGGACAAGAGGGGGGTAACATCCGTGGACCCACCGTCCTTCTAAGAGGACACCTCAAGTCCCTGTCTTGGCATTCGCCCTTCGTCCCACGGGAAAACCACGGTCAAAAACTGGGGAGAGACCGAGTCTTCAAAGATGGTCTTTGAAGAACAAAATTTTGAAAGAAGATTCCATAAATCTTCTTCTTCAATCCCTTAAAAAAAACAGAAAGAAAATTAACCAATAACAAGTAACATAAATCATAAATCAGGTTTCGGATGTGCGATGTTCGGATAGCGGAACAGTCCCGTCAAAAATGTCCGGCTTCAATTTAAAGCCTAATTCTGTGTTAATATTAACTGAATCACGCGCGTCTCTTTCGAAATTAGGCACAATATTAGGCATAAAATTTCTGTTTATGGGGCGACTTAGCTGGTTGTTATTATCCAGCAGACGAATTCTCTGTTCCATCCCCCGTAACGCCTCGTCGCATTGGCGCAGTTGTGCTTCAAATACAGCTCGCTGCTCATCGTGTTGGCGCAATTGCGTCTCAAAATCGGTTTGCTGCTGCAGCCGCTCCTCGCGTAGCTCACGAATCTTTCGCATCGCTGACTGAAGTGTAATCGCTTCCAATGATGGTCCCGATGTCGTAGCCGCCGTTGAAGTCAATCGACTCCTCTTTCTCGTCGAAACTCCTGCCGTCGGCGTATTTTCCTGTTCCATTTTTTATAGACGAAAAGAAACACACAATTCTCCAGAAAGTCGTCTCCAGAAAATCGTTCACTCCGTCGTATCCCGGACGAGCCCCCAAAATGTTGCGTCCGCGCGTCGACTTCGATAATACTCGAACACGCGCGACACAAACGGCACTCGCGTACCGCGACGTAAATGATTAACACTCTTTTAAAGGAACAAAAGGAACTTTAATAATAACACAAAACACACAAATGAACAAGGAACACAGAACGGGTAATAACGATAATCGTAATCTCAAATACGTCCGCCCGGAATGACATCCGTCGCGAGACTCAAGATGGCCGATCTCTCCCAAGATGTCCGCCGTTGTTTAACAACAACGCTTAGCAACGTTCTCCCGGAGACGAATACAGCAGATTCATGAATAACCGCCTTAGACGACCCGCAGGGACGCAACACTACTCCCCCTCTTCAAAATTGTCGTCCCGACAATCAATGAGGGCTCTTCCAAATTAAATGGGTTGGTCGTTGTCCTCTTCTTCCAAGGCGTTGACTCCAGGGTGCCTTAATGACTTCCTGCTCTACCCTGAGCTGCTGCTACAGGTTACGGAGCGCCTTTATTTATTGGCCCCAATCACACACCCTCCAGGAATATACAGGATACTGTCATCGAACCCGTTTGACAAGAACATCCAACGTCGACTCCAGGGCACAAAAACGGTTTCCTGCTCTACCCTGAGCTGCTGCTGCAGGTTACCGAGCACCGTTAAAATCCAGAACCCAATCGACTTTGATACATCTTGAAACTACAGTAGCCGTCTCCCGTAGTTCGCCTTATTCTCGGAAATACTCAAAGCTGCTGCATCTCCGTATCTCAAAAGGGAGCGAATCTTCGGACAAAAGGGGGGTATCTACCATGGACCCGACATCCTCAAAAGAGGACTCCTCAAGCCCCTGCCTCGACATTCGCCCTAAGACCCGAGGGGAAAACCATGGCTCAAAAACCGCGGGTGAGGCAGTCTTCTATCAAATAATTACAATTTTTGATAAATGAAACTAACGTATAGAATCAATAAAAGAATGCATACGGAAAGAATGAAGCAACGAACAATGCAAATGTAATGTTACTAACTAATAAATACGTATCCCATATAGTTATTGCAAAACGGGATAAATATTAAAAGGCTCTAGTAATTAAGTACACATGCATATATATATACACACATTAATATTAAGAATTTTATATCTTCTGCATATTATTCATTATTAACTTTAAGAATATTATATCTTTATATACGCATTTATACCCGTACCAATATTCTATGCTACGCGTACATGCATTTTATATAACGTAGCATTTTTATATTAACATTATAAGTAGCAATAAGGAATTAGGCATATAAGAAAGAATATTTTATTCATAGCAGTATTTTATAAGAGTCTTGAACTGTGCATGGTGATGTAAGTCGGCCGTCGATCAATACTTTTATCCGCCCGGCCGATAAGATAAGAGGGAAGCCCGGAGAACAACGGCTGCAGACGCTGATGCAACCAAGCTGGTATGCAGACGGTAAAAACACTAGCTGTCCTTCTCGCACACGAGGGAAGCCCCGGCGCACATCAGGGATCCCCCGAGTGACGTAGAACTCCCTACCAACAACGCTTTCCACTCGCCGTATGCCCGCCTATAGATCTCCCTCCAGCTGGAAGACTAACGCAAGAGCATAGGGAGCCCTATCCCACCAAGTACAGAAAGGCGCTCCCACTGCAGCATCTCCCCACCAACACCTGGAGATCGGAGGAGCTCAGTGCAAGCTCAGCACCCAGCATAACTATTCCGAACATCAACCTGTTAACACATATTACTATTTTCGACTGTAAAGCAGTTAATACATTACTTCGAATCGCTAACATAGTAATCCGGCGTACGCGTCGACAAACTTCTGTACGAGTCTTTAAGACTTTTATACATACTCTGCAACGGAGTTTACCAGCCGTTAGTCTAGCGACTGTAATAATACATATTTAACGTTGAGTATAAAATAAAGTAAGTTTTTATATTGCAACGATACGCAATTATTTAACGACCGGCCATTCCTACATCCTCGATCAGCCGTCGTCCACTGTAGTCAGCAGACACAGTAATTTCTTTGGAATCTTCGGAAGACCATCCATAGGAAGGAATCCAGCGTGCTTAGAAAACATCATTCAGCATATATTTAGATATAAAAATCTGGTAAGTTAAGGTAACACCGATTTCACAGTGACAAGTTGAAGCCTTCTGGTCCTTGGCAGACCCGGTGAATGCAGGGTGGCCAAAAAAAAAGAAAAAGTAATATCTTTTTTATTTAAATAAATCGCGAATAAATACTTACCAGTAAGGAGCAAACAAAATATAATAGCTATTGAAGAAATAACAGAGAATCTTGGAATAAACCAATTTATAGCTATTTTAAATTAATATAGTTACGTTACTAATAAATCCTTTCGGACCTACCATTGGTAATAACTGTTTGCAAATCGTTAATAAGATGTCCCGGCCTAGAGGAAAGACCGAACATCATTTATGAAAAACACGCCACAAAAATCGGAGGACACAAGGGCGTAAATAAGACATATCACAGAATCAGACAAAATTATTATTGGTCTACGATGAAAAAAGATATACAGGATTACATTAAAAGTTGTAGAAATTGCCAAATCAAGAAATTAACCTATATATATATATATGAGTATTTAATAAACACCCTATATAAGAACTATATGTGTAAATCATTTGAGCATGCATATAGGCACAAGTATATAAGAAGAAGGTTGCTCATCTAATAAAGAGAGCAATATACATGCATATTAATTGCTAAAAACTTTAATTATTATAGCTTCAATATTTTATACGCACACACTAACTTCAAATAGTATAAGATTCTATGTTAATATTAAATTTAAAAGTAGGAAATAGAAATTGTAAGAATATTCAGTAGAGAATATTTTATTCAATGCTATGTATTATAAGAGTCTTAGACTGTGCGCGATGATGCAAGTCCGTCGTCGATCAATACTCTTATCCACCCAGCCGATAAGATAAAGGAGAAGCCCGGAGAACAACAGGCAGAGGCTGATGCAAACGGCTTGGAATGCAGACGGTGAAGTCATGCAGTGGCACTATAGCTGTCCTTCTCACACACCAGGAAATCCCCGGCCAACATCAGGGAAGCCCCGAATGACGTAGCACTCCCTACCAACAGCGCTTCCCACTTGCCATACTCACGGCCACGGATCTCTCACCAGCATCGGAAGACTCTATCACTCTATGCGAAAGCATAGAGAGCCCTATCCCACCAAGCACAGGAAAGCGCTCCCACTGCAACGTCTCCCCACCAACACCTGAAGACCGGAGGAACTCAGAGCGAGCCCAGCTTCGAACATTATTAACTCGGCGCTTAAACTGTTAACACGCTTTACTACAATATTTTGGCTAGGAATTATTATTCCGGCGCTCATACAGTTAATATTAAAAAGCTTTTACGCCTCTTATTCTTTGTCTCAATTTGCCATAGCGTTCGTTTAGTAATACGGCGTCCGCGTCGTCAAACTCTCGCACAGTCTTAAAGACTTATTCTACATTGTACTACAAGTATACCAGGCGTTAGTCTAACGTCTTGTAATAATAAACATTTAATTATTAAATAACTAGTGTTACTTTATTTTACTTCACGATACCAACTACTACTACCATAAGCGCATACGTATTATTATTCCTGGAGAACCATAAATAGTAAGCTAATATACTACTGCTATTTTATTTAAGACAGATTGTAAGACTTCTGGTCCCCGGTAAACCCGGTGAATGCAGGGTGACCGAAAATTAACATTCGATATATAGAAATTATATTCAATACAGATTTAGTACTATAATTCTAATATTGTCACACTTTCGAGTTTACTTAATAGTAGAGATAAAATTTAAATATTTTTTTTTATTAACCTTGAATACTGAGACGTGACATATAAAATTGGTGGCAGCGGTGGGATCGCAGAAGCCAACTTGTCATTTTCTTGCTTTAATAATCATACTTTATTTCAGGAAGTGAATTGTGCGCGATATAACGTTCGATTTGAGTCTCGGTTAATATCCTTCAGATTTTCTTGAATCTTTAGCGGATTATAATGCCGCTGTGATTTTATCAAATTACTAAATAATGCGTCATTTAGACTTCAATCATTTTATTTCTACACGTTGTATTCGTGTTTGATTTTTATTTCCATTAACGCTGTTAGAATTCAGTGATTATTCTCGACTGCGTGTGCTTTGATTGCAACATTAAAACGGCATAGTGACATTCTGACGTCGTGAGTTGGAGCGAATATACCTCGCCCATCGCTGCGAAAGAATTATTGAACAATACCTGTGACAGTGTTCGGTAGCTGGTATATACGCCGCTCGTCACTGTAACAGGAGCGATTCTCTCCAGTGAGGCAATGTCACGTCTCAGTACTCGAGGTTAATAAAAAAAAATTAAATTCTAATTTCTACTACTAAGTAGACTCGAGAGCGTGAATATATAATAATAATAGATCTGTATTGAAGTAGGAGTATAGTTTGTTAATTATATTGAATATAGTTTTTATAAATCAAATGTTTAATTTTTTTTCGGTCACCCTGCATTCACCGGGTTTACCGGGACCATAAGTCTTATAACCTGTCTAAAATTAGAATAAAAGCAATATCTTAACTTACCAATAATTGGTTATGAGTATAAAGTTACTGATTAGTATACTGGATTCTCCTTGTAGCTGGTCCTCCAAATTGATTAATGATAAGCGCTCTTAATTATGGTAATGACGGCTGATTCAGGATGAATTGGTAGCCAGATGTTGAAATAATTGGTAGAATGATGTAGAGTAAAATAGCACTTTATTTTATATTTAAATTAGGTAACTAATATTACTAGCGTCTGCTAACGCTAGAAAAACTCTAAGTACAAGAATGGAAGTCTTATAGACTGTGTAAATTAGGATCTTGTCGATGCGTACACCGGATTACTATGTTGGAGAGCTAGTGGTGTTAGCTGTTCGAAGTTTGAAATAGTAATGTTGGAAGCTGGGCTCTCTCTGAGCTCATCCGGTTTTCAGGTGTTGGTGGGAAGATGCTGCAGTGGGAGCGCCTTCCTATGCTTGGTGGGATAGGGCCCTCTATGTTTTTGCCTTGGTCTCCGATGCTGGTGGGAGGGCCATAGGCGGGAATACGGCAAGTGGGAGAGTCGTTGGTAGGGAGCTCTACGTCACTCGGGGGTTCCCTGATGCAAGAGAAGGATAGCCAGAGCGTTGCCTCATCTGCTGCTCGACTTCATGTTTCATCATCTTCCTTGGTCTTCGGGATGACGACTGCCTGCATTCCTCAGTTATCTTATCGGGCGGGCGGATAATATTATCGATCGACGGTGGACTTGCATCATCGTGCACAGTCTAAGACTCTTATAATACATAGCATTGAATAAAATGTTCTCTAATGAATATTCTTACAATTCTTATTTCCTATCCTTAAAATTAATATTAAGAGGATGCCGGAGCGACGGGCGAACTCCGACGGGTTAGCGCCCTCATCTAAGCGTAATTATCGATAATACCAACCGAAATTATCGATAATATCAATAATTTTAGTTCCGCTGTTACCAATATTAATATTTCTGCATGTTTTATGCATATTTGAAAGAGAATTGTGTTCAATATGTATGAGCAAAAGACTGCGTTCTTATTTTTCAGAGATTTATGTTATATATTCGGCATTACTCATATATATATATATATACACTGTGTGTACACACGCGCGCGCGCGCACACTACCGGGCGCACATCGGTGAACCGCGCTGTAGCTGTAACAGCTGAGCGCTCACGCACACTACCAGGCGCGCGGCTCACCGACGTGCGCCCGGCTAAAGATCGCATCAATTTTTAAATAATACGCTACTAGTTGAAGAAGAATACGCAAAGATATTACGGACATGAATACAGTTAAATTCAAAATTTAATTCGACGTATCGTGAAATGTGAAGATTAATTCCTCGTGGAATTCTAATCGACACTTATAATTAATAAACTAGCAGACATAATATTTTCGAGGGTCTATTAAACTAAAAAATTTAAGTTTAGATAAATATTTATTAGTAATACATATACGTTCTGTTGCTTCTAACTTCGACTTTTATACAACACATTACTGTGGAAGGAAGAATACGTAGAGATATTACGGATATAAGGATAAAAAGAGCTAAATGCGAAATTTGCTTCAGCGACATATCGTGAAATGTGAGGACCGATTTCTTCGATGTAACGGCAAAAAGCGGGACCGCTTATTTCAATTACAACTTTTAATTATTTTAATCAGAGATTATACATATGAAGCTTTAATAGTACAAGTTAAAGCGTGCATAAATTTTTCGTGGAAATGATTCTAATCAATAATTACCATTAATTAACAAATAAAATATTTTCGAGAATTTACTAAACTAAAAAGTTTATGGGGACTAGAAAGATTTCAATGGCCAAAAATTGGGCAAAATTCGAATGACGATTGTGGACGAACAAATAAAGACAATTTTTTTTGCAAGTTTTTTATACATTCTTAACAAACAAAACAAACGTTGTAATTTTCAAAAATATTAATAATTAAGGAAGATATTTGTATCATTACTAAAAAACATAAAATAATATAAAAAAAGATACGCAGAGATATTGTGGATATAAGGATGAAAATAGCTAAATCCGAAATTTGCTTCTGCGACATATTGTGAAATGTGAGGACCGATTTCCTCGATGTAACGGCAAAAAGCGGGACCGTTCATTTCAATTACAACTTTTAATTAATTTTAATCAGAGATTATATGTATGATGCTTAAATGGAACAAGTTAAAGCATGCGTAACTTCTTCGTGGTAATCATTTTAATCGATAATTGCCTAATTTAATCGATAAGTTAACAAATAAAATATTTTCGAAGATTTACTAAACTAAAAAGTTTAAGCTTAGAAAAATATTTATCAATTTTCCCTTTAAATTTTTCCTTTTAAATTTTTTAAATTTTTAAAAAATTTTTTACTCTAAATTTTTTTATTTTTTTATTTTTTTCGGTCGCGTGAACATGCTTGGACTCAAACCTGGGTCCTCCACCTCTCCAAACAGGGTCCTAGTATGCTGGGCTAGCTGAAAACTTATTAGAATAGAAGTTAAACATAGTATTTGTGGAGAGTAGTCCACCGCTAAGATAGGGGTCCTGACGGTCCGATTGGTTCTCCCCATAGTGCCCAGTCCTCCGATTGGTTCCGTCGGTTCCGTCGATTTAAAGCGGGATGGAAAAACGAGCCAAAAAAAATAGTGCGTGGGAGAAAGCGGGCAAGATGTCTGACGGAAAGCAAACGGAACAGCAACCGACAAAATGGCGACCGTCGAGACTGGAGATGCGTCTATGCATAAGGCACCCAGCCTCCCCTCCCCCTTACAGAAAACCGAAAGATATCGTGCGGTATACAACATCGTCCCATCGCCCCCCTTAGAGGAAAACCGGGAGATGTACGCTATATGTCGCCCATTCTCTTCCACCCTTCCTGTTGAAAAGAGAAAAATTGGATAAGGTACCGCTAGAATAAACTAGATGCTATAAAGTGGTAACGAACACGTGCGTGCATGTACGGGTACGCTTGTCCGAGCAGGCGAGTCCCGCTGCACAGGTAGACATACGGTAACAGCATCGCTGGAGACGATAGAAAGGGTCTTGAAATATAAACGGGTACCTGAGACCCTGAGACTGGGAGTCTTAGGGCAGAGGCTATGACGTCACAGAGACGCCGGGAAGAAAGGAAGGGAAGAAAAATATTTTCACCCTGTTGCCCTGTTGCTAAAAGCATCTTTATTTATATATCGAGGGAATATGATATAATATACAATGAAAAATTTACATATAATTTAATATTTATTTACAAAAAAATTATTTTCACCGCTGCGAAAAGTACACGAAATTATATTACATAATATAGCGATAAAAGAAATAGTCGAGAAAAAATAGAAAAATTATTGTTCAAATACATAACCATACGGTAGCGAATTTCGACTATCGATAAATCTACGTTTTAGTAATACGGGCGCGCATACTTTAGTTTCGTCCCGTGTTACGAT
>NW_021848409.1:11074-20344 GCF_003651465.1 Formica exsecta
CTTTATTTATATATCGAGGGAATATGATATAATATACAATAAAAAATTTACATATAATTCAATATTTATTTACAAAAAAATTATTTTCACCGCTGCGAAAAGTACACGAAATTATATTACATAATATTGCGATAAAAGAGATAGTCGAGAAAAAAATAGAAAAATCATTGTTCAAATACATAACCATACGGTAGCGAATTTCGACTATCGATAAATCTACGCTTTAGTAATACGGGTGCGCATACTTTAGTTTCGTCGCGTGTTACGATTTCGTGAAACGCTGTACGCCGAATTGCTCTAAAGCATAGATTTATCGAAGTTTTCGGCAATTCTTCTCCGTTCTTTTCATTTTCCTGTGCTCTCTCTTTATTTAACAATAAATTCTTAATGCTGTTAAAATTAACCAACCGAGAGTTTTCATAGTTTAGGGTTATGCCCTTTACTTTACAGCATTCACGCGTACGCCCGTCCGGCATACGAACAACATAGGCATAAAATTTTGGGCCACCGGACACGAACGCCTCGATATAACTACCACGGCCGTAGCTTTCGAGCTCGTCCGTCATGTCACCCAGAAAATTTCCCGTATGCGGTTCATACTCATTCGCTTTACCTGTGCTTACGTATATACAGGAATCAGTATCATAATATAACACGCGTCGATCTAAGCGTTCTAAATATTCATATAATTTTAAGCGTGCTTGAGCCGTCGTATACGCCGCTATCGCAACATTAGTTATAGGTGAGGGCGTGACGACCACTTGTCGCAATCGCCACGAAACATATATTACCTAGTCGTTCACGGGTAATATATCGGTTATCTCATGCTCGGCGCTCGTCAGTAATGTCAGAAAACGTTGTAGCGTTCTCATAACCTCGGTATTCGGCAAATTGGCCCGCTGGCCGAATTTTCCCCAAAATGAATTTAAACAGAGTTTTGCAACCGATCGTAAACCGGGGTTCAGCGCGATGTTACGCTTATCGAGAACAATACCTTCAGTTTTTTCGTACTCCTGCAGATATCGTTCTTTAGCGTCATCGTCGTCACCGCATTCCCCCGGCCATCCGCTTGCTTCTTGTTTTAATTGTAAGAATGAGTTTATATATTCGGCGAACAAACCGCCTTGTCGCGATGCGCGATCGAATTGGCTAACTTTATATTGCCAAATCTTACTGCCGTCACGAGATAACCTTTTTCGACTGCCTTTCGTAATTCGCACGACACCCACGTACCCTCGAATTCGCGCTCATTAATGTTGTCGTGCGTGCAGGATGTCTGCGCAAATGTTTCGCAACAACTACGACATAATAAACTGCGCGTCGAACGCTTTCGCATTATGTGCTATGCATATGATCTGGTTGAAACGTTTCGTCCTTCGCATTGCGAATTCGGCAAATTGTTTCACTGGGTCATGTCTGAATATGAATTCGCGTATCCCGCACCAACGGCATCGCACGGACATGTCGTTTTCCTGCGCGCACACTTCGCAAATCTGTTACGCCACGCAGAGGGTAGGTACATGTTTATTCACGTTCATCGTACCTTCGAGCGTCTCGTCTTGCCGCGTTTCGAAATCATAAAATATAAATGCCACGAAGCCTTTTTTGCGCTCGTTTACCTCTTCACCAACAGTTTCATTACTCTTTGTTGTTCCGCGCGTATCCGATATCAACGTAGTCGTCGTCGTTGACGAGGACGGTTCGGTAGAGGAACTAACCCCGTTGCGAAGAGGTTGCATATGACACAAATGATTTCGAGATTGCTGTGTCCGACATGTGTTTTTATTATAGAGGTGTCAAAGTAAAGACTTTGTTGTGAAAATCTTTTAAAATTTTCGTAAAAGCTAGGATTATGTCAATTAGAAATTCGTCCTTTATAACATTTTTCTCCTAACAATATAGGCTATAAAAATTTATTATACGGTTGCTAAGCTTTTATTTACGCTTTGTAACATATTGTAATTGTATTTAGAGAAAAATTTTAGAGAAAGATTTTCCCTTGTAACGAATCTAATTTCTAGATGTTTCTAGATGTTTTCATGTAATTTTTAGCGTGATGAACAAGTTTAAACGTGAAAAATCACGATTTTTCCTGTTATTTGACTGTCTGCGCAAACTTTTCCCCCACTTTTTCTTTATATTTCGATATATAAGCAGCACGAGAAGATGCGAATTCTTATTCATTTGAGTTTGCTCGTATCTCTTCAGGTATCGTAACACCGACATCCCGTGCTAATTGTAACGTGAGTTCCCGTTGAAGCGGGGATCGCGTGCATCTTACATCATTCCATTTTTCATGCAATTCTCCCGTACATAAATTACCGCGTTTGCAATAAATTGTCGCTACAACAAGAGCCCGGGGAAAACATAAATTATCGGAATTTTTTATTGTTAGTATCGAACGCTTCGCAATATCTTCGCGTGTTAATTTCACACGTCCCCGCCCTGAAGGAACCGTAACGTTAAAAACTCGAATATCGAAGCGTTCCGCAATATCGAGACCTCCCGCGCTCTGCGCTACCGAACTCACAATTCCCCAAACATCTTCATACGTCAAGTCACGCGCAGGACGAAAAGATAATCCGGCAGGTCCATGAGATATATAAATCCGCAGAATGAAAAGACAACCCCACATAATCACCACGTTCGCATGAATTTACCGCATACGCGTGAATTTCACGGAACGCGTTTTCTAACAAATGATAAATATCACCGCCTTGACGATCTAAAGTTTATGGAAAAAGCGTACTACGATGCTACATCGAGGCCACACGGGTATTTATTGCTTGATTTGAAACAATCGACGAATATCGCTTTCGCACGTGCATCTTTCCCGACGATACTCGGCATTACGCTGTTAAAAAGTTGATGACATCGAATAGAGCAATAGAGAATGCTAGGCGGTCTATCGATGAAAGAAACTTATGCCTTTTTAAAACCTTGTGTCATTTGAAAAAAAATCAAAGAACCGTATTCTTGCGAGCCGCCGACAATAAGCTCATAAAGTGCATTCAAGAGTGCATTTTCAATACGCTAAAGGGTAACGTACCGCTTTGTTGTAGCCGACAAAACAGTAACGAGTTACGCAGATTTTCCGACAAAGAAAAGAAAAGAATTGCTCGACTAGAGCAAACTCGAATTATGGAACTCGAAAAATTGTATTACAGTCCCTCGCACTATGCCGGCTATTCGGCGACGGATAATTTATCGCGAGCTGCTAAATCGAATTTCACACGTAACGAGGTCATCGACTGGCTTAAATCGCAAGACGCATACACGTTACATCGTCCGGTACGTCGAAAATTTCCACGCTTACATTATAACGACAAATAACGATGACTTATGGGAGGCTGATTTGATCGATATTCGTAATCTCAAGAGCTATAATGATGGTTATTCATATGTATTATAGAAGCTGTGAATTACTCTGCAAAATCCGTGGGTTCGCGTATCCATTGGCAATTTGGAGCTATTATCGGACGCAAAATTATTATGAAACTTTCCTGCGACATTATGAAATGTGATATGATTCATTATGTAAATTTTTCCGAAAAACTCTGCCGAATACTCGGTTTCGATACGCGCAATAAGCTCAATGCTAGCGTAGTGGATCATTTACCGTTATGGCTCTTAAATGAAACCGACTTCAATATACAGAATGACGACGAGAAGCATGGTAAAATTGAAAATAATACCGGTACATCAGGCGCTTTACCTTCCTGGATTTATGACGATGTTGAAATTTATACATCGCCATTTTACGTATTTCCGCGCGAACGCGTAATAATAGCCGCCGAACCAGCTAGTTTGTTGCGCGGTATCCCCGACAAGCTCTTCGTCTATTGCGATATTTGCAAACCCTATATTACTGGCGATATACAATCTCCTCTTTTGCGAATAGTCGCACTCGATGCTGGAAATGATTACGCGTTCGCGTCTACTCGAATAAAGCATTTCTCGCACACTCAATACATTGCCCTGCGTCAAGCGTCTTTTCGCACAATCGAGATAGATATAAGAGATCAACTAGGACAGAGTATACCATTCGAATTTGGAACGCTGACAGTGACATTACACTTTAGGCGTATCGAGTAGATAACATAATAATAATTAGAGACCGCGATAAAAAATTAAACGATAATGGATTATTATTCAACGTATTACGACGAGTTACAAAACGGCGGCAGTCGCGGCGGTGCTGTGGGGAAACGTGCCGGTGCTAATATAATCGAAGATGTTGAAAACAATATGCCATTTAAGGTAGCGGCCAAACACCGATTTGAAGAATTTGAAGAATCTCTTAAGAGAAAAGCTAAAGAAAAAATAAGTAGTCTGATGAAGGGTTCGGGTTATAAGTCGGATGCAAAAATGCATGTAGCTCAGTTTCCTTTCGGCGGGCTCAACACGCGCATCGCTAAATCCGCGACATTACGTAGACGACGCCAGGAGCGTAAGAAAAGTTCGTCAAAGCGCCAGACACGAGGGAAAAAAAGAACAAATACAAAAACATCGAAAATTCGGCGGGCACGCGCATCGCTAAATCCGCGACGTTGCGTAGACGACGCCAGGTGCGTAAGAAAAGTTTGTCAAAGCGCAAGACGCGAGGCGAGGGAAGAACAAATACAAAAACATCGAAAAATAAGAGAAGAAAAAAGCGCACAACGGTGAAAAGACTTAAGACATCCGAGAATCGGCGTAAAACTGGTAGAAAGCGCACCGTATCCGACATATTTTCTTAAACGGCATATATTCTAAACACATCTAACAGTGAGAATTACAGCGACGACAAAAAAATTTGCGGTAAATAAGCATGTCCTTTCTTCACACGCATTCGAGCGAGTGTTTAAAGAGCGAACTCGATCTCTTTTCTTTACCGCCCACACAAACTAGTATCGAGAGTTCGCAATGGATTCATTACAAACCCGTGACTTCGCTCTCGGACGATTCTCCGATAGAATTCGTCATTCCGGGTCACGGAGAAGAATATTTAGATCTCACGCACACCATGTTAAGTCTTCGCGTACGCGTAGAAACACCGGGCGATTCCTCGGGACATACTGCACACGACGCAACCGCCGCGGCCACTATAGGCCCCGTAAATCATTTACTTCATTCCATGTTCAATCAGATCGACGTGTATTTCAATCAAAAGCTCGTGTCGCCTCCAAACAACGCTTACGCGTACCGCGCGTACATCGAGGCGTTATTAAATTATTCTTCACCCGCAAAAACTTCCCATCTAACCTCCTGTCTATGGGACGCGGATACACCCGGTCAAATGGACGAACCGGTGGAATCAAAATCGCCAAATTCCGCTCTCGTGAGACGCGCGCGTTACATTCACGGCGGTCGAGCGCTAGATCTTGTAGGGCATCTCCATTGCGACGTTTTCAATCAAGACAAATTTTTAATTAACGGTGTAGAAGTACGCTTAAGGCTCGTCCGTTCGAAAGATTCGTTTTGTCTTATGGACAGTAACGGTTCATCGTCGAAAATTCATATACTGGATGCGAGCTTACTCGTGAGAAGGGCGAAAATAAGCGCCGGATTATTACTCGCGCATGCTAGAATGTTGAGTAAAGTTACGGCCAAATATCCGCTCACGAGAGTCGAAGTTAAAACATTTACGATTCACAGTGGTGTTGTGGGTGAATCGTTAGATAATGTAATACTCGGTCAACTTCCGAAAAGGATAATAGTCGGTTTTGTTAATAATAAAGCGTTTAATGGTGATAGAAAATTAAATCCGTTTAATTTCAAAAATTACGGAATAAATTTCTTCTCGCTATACGTCGACGGTATGCAAATTCCTAGTAGGCCGTTACAACCGGTTTTCTCGCCGGAGGAACCGCTTTACGTCGAAGCTTATCAAACTCTCTTCGCGGGAACGGGCATCCATTTTTTGAACGAAGGAAATTCTATAAGTAGAGACGATTATTCCAAGGATTATACGCTATTCGCTTTTGATCTCACACCCGACCTATCAGCTAATTACGCGGGACATTGGAATCTCGTGAGACATGGTAGTTTACGATTAGAAGTGCGATTCGAGAAGGCTCTCACAGAGACCGTTAATTGTATTATTTACGCCGAATTCGATAATGTAATAGAAATCGATTCGTCTCGTCAAGTCATCGTCGATTTTGCCGGATAGATATTTATCGCTCTCAAGTATTTGACCGTTACAACGTAATACTCGGAAAATTTCCCCTCCTTTTTCTCCCCTCCACATTCGATCAAAATGCTAACAGCATAAAATATCAAAAAATATACAATATAACAGAAAAGAATTCAGTTTCATTCGAGACACGAACGTCGACGCTTCGCGAGCAGTTTAAACTATTATAACCGCGCTATCGAGAGCGCTCCAGTCTTCACAAAATGGATATAGTCATCGACATACAAGGTTTCCGCGATGCCAATGCGAAGTTTATCCCCAAAGAAGTCGCTATTATCGCGCTTGACGCTCCATTCGTCGGACATTGGATTATGATGCCTCCGCATTCATTTGACGATTTACCAAGAAATGTAAGACATGAAAATAACTGGCTTACACGAAATTATCACGGCATCGAATGGTTCGACGGTGAAGCTAATCCGAAATATTTTACATCGCAACTACGTAAAATAACAAGACAGGCACGATACATTTACGTTAGAGGTACCGAAAAAGAAACCTACTTGCGGAATCTACTCTCCAGAAATATATATAATTTGGAAGATATTTCTCCCGCATTCAAAAATCTGTCAGAGGGAGAAGTGCGCGGACGTTATTGTGGTTACCACGGATTTCGAAAATTCGGAATCTTTCATTGCGCATTACGCAACGTATATAAATTAAAATATTGGTTGATCGAGCGAAATAATAACGTCTACGGCAATACGAACGTTAGTACTCAAGCTACTTGTGGTTCTCCGGATAAATGGTGTGTAAACACCAGTGACGACGACGACGACGACGACGACGACGACGACGACGACGACGACGACGACGACGACGACGACGACGACGACGACGACGACGACGACGACGACGACGACGACGACGACGACGACGACGACGACGACGACGACGACGACGACGACGACGACGACGACGACGACGACGACGACGACGACGACGACGACGACGACGACGACGACGACGACGACGACGACGACGACGACGACGACGACGACGACGACGACGACGACGACGACGACGACGACGACGACGACGACGACGACGACGACGACGACGACGACGACGACGACGACGACGACGACGACGACGACGACGACGACGACGACGACGACGACGACGACGACGACGACGACGACGACGACGACGACGACGACGACGACGACGACGACGACGACGACGACGACGACGACGACGACGACGACGACGACGACGACGACGACGACGACGACGACGACGACGACGACGACGACGACGACGACGACGACGACGACGACGACGACGACGACGACGACGACGACGACGACGACGACGACGACGACGACGACGACGACGACGACGACGACGACGACGACGACGACGACGACGACGACGACGCAAAGCGCAAGACGCGAGGGAAAAAAAGAACAAATACAAAAACATCGAAAAATAAGAAAAGAAAAAATCGCACAACGGTTAAAAGACTTAAGACATCCGCGAAACGGCGTAAAATTGGTAGTAAGCGCACCGTATCCGACATATTTTCTTAAACGACATATATTCTAAACAAATCTAACAGGTAGAATTACAGAGACGACGAAAAAATTTGCGGTAAATAAGCATGTCCTTTCTTCACACGCATTCGAGCGAGTGTTTAAAGAACAAACTCGATCTCTTTTTTTTACCGCCCACACAAACTAGTATCGAGAGTTCGCAATGGATTCATTAAAAACCCGTGACTTCGCTCTCGGACGATTCTCCGATAGAATTCGTCATTCCGGGTCACGGAGAAGAATATTTAGATCTCATGCACACCATGTTAAGTCTTCGCGTACGCGTAGAAACACCGGGCGATTCCTCGGGGCATACTACGGGCGCAACCGCCGCGGCCACTATAGGCCCCGTAAATCATTTACTTCATTCCATGTTTAACCAGATCGACGTGTATTTCAACCAAAAGCTCGTATCGCCTCCAAACAACGCTTACGCGTACCGCGCGTACATCGAGGCGTTAATAAATTATTCTTCACCCGCAAAAACTTCCCATCTAACCTCCTGTCTATGGGACGCGGATACACCCGGTCAAATGGACGAACCGGTGGAATCAAAATCACCAAATTCCGCTCTCGTGAGACGCGCGCGTTACATTCACGGCGGTCGAGCGCTAGATCTTGTAGGGCATCTCCATCGCGCTAGATCTTGTAGGACATCTCCATTGCGACGTTTTCAATCAAGACAAATTTTTAATTAACGATGTAGAATTACGCTTGAGACTCGTCCGTTCGAAAGATTCGTTTTGTCTTATGGACAGTAACGGTTCATCGTTGAAAATTCATAAACTGGATGCGAGCTTACTCGTGAGAAGGGCGAAAATAAGCGCCGGATTATTACTCGCGCATGCTAGAATGTTGAGTAAAGTTACGGCCAAATATCCGCTCACGAGAGTCGAAGTTAAAACATTTACGATTCACAGTGGTGTTGTGGGTGAATCGTTAGATAATGTAATACTCGGTCAACTTCCGAAAAGGATAATAGTCGGCTTTGTTAATAATAAAGCGTTTAATGGTGATAGAAAATTAAATCCGTTTAATTTCAAAAATTACGGAATAAATTTCTTCTCGCTATACGTCGACGGTATGCAAATTCCTAGTAGGCCGTTACAACCGGTTTTCTCGCCGGAGGAACCGCTTTACGTCGAAGCTTATCAAACTCTCTTCGCGGGAACGGGCATCCATTTTTTGAACGAAGGAAATTCTATAAGTAGAGACGATTATTCCAAGGGATATACGTTATTCGCTTTTGATCTCACGCCCGATCTGTCTGCTAATTACGCAGGGCATTGGAATCTCGTAAGACATGGTACTTTGCGATTAGAAGTGCGATTCGAGAAGGCTTTCACAGAAACCGTTAATTGTATTATTTACGCCGAATTCGATAATGTAATAGAAATCGATTCGTCTCGTCAAGTCATCGTCGATTTTGCCGAATAGATATTTAAAACTACGTGAAATAACAAGACAGGCACGATATATTTACGTCAGAGGTGCCGAAAAAGAAACCTACTTGCGGAATCTACTCTCCAGAAATATATATAATTTGGAAGATATTTC
>NW_021848409.1:20402-24088 GCF_003651465.1 Formica exsecta
AACGACGACGACGACGACAACGACGAGGACGACGACGAGGACGCCGAAAACGAAGACGACGAAAACGAGGAAATCAGTAGCGCGTATGAGATTTTGCGCGATAAAAATGAAATAGAGAAAAAAAATCTGCAAAAATCCGAGCGATCAATAGAAAAAGAAGAAGAAAAATTTGAAAAATCTGAATTATCGTCGTTGATGGATAGAGACAAGCTCGAAGCAACTATTAACTCCACACAAGCCGACATTTAAAACTCAGCGGTACAAGCCGGCACGACCAAAGACGCACTACCGAAGGAGGTAAAAACCGAAGTTATTGAATATATAATACCGCTCGTTCGTTCGCCTCCATACAAAAATAATGAACTCTCGCAAAATTCTACAAGCATTGCACCACATCAATGCCAGGCATGCGGGAGTTTATCCAGCCGACAGAGTCCCGAGGGTGTGGACGAGGTCGACTGCCATCGTCGCTAATACGGATGACCACAATCGACCTGGAGAACATTGAGTCGCCATCTTCCTCGACGAGCATGATACAGGCACATACTTCGACAGCTACGGAATACCACCCTTGCACCCCGGATTTCTCCTCCGACTTCGTCGAAACTCCATCATCCATCGTTGGAATATTCAACAATTACAAGGAATTTTTTCTCAAACATGTGGACAATATAGTTGCGTATTTTTATATTATATGTGCAACGGTTATGATCTTAATCGGTTTCTTAGTCTTTTTACCGAAGATTGCGAACATAACGATCGCTTAATCGTACACTTATTTCGTAAAATTTTTCTTCGCGAAAAAAGAAACAAGTAAAACATTGTACGCTATGCGCTGTCACGTTTAATCATGTAATTCAAATTGTAATACGATATAGACGTTGTACTCCTATGTAATATCTTAATTATATATAATAAGAATATTGATTTATGTAAAATTAATATCAATAAATGTCAGGATTTTTTTTTTTTTACTTGGCTTGTTTAATTTTTTTCATTCTCTCTTTTCCTCCTCTCATTGTTGTGACGTCATAGAGTCCTAAACCTCTATCGCCCTCAGGTACACACGTATCTTTCAAGATACTTTCTATTGTCTCCTGCGATGACGTCACTAGGCGTCTACTTTTAATTCTCTAAAGCTAGTGGAGCCCCACTTCTGCGTAACTCTAATTCGTTAAAATTTTGGAGAATCGTTACTCCCAAAATTAGAATACGCCCACGGAAAAGACTATAAAAAGAGAGTCCGAAGAACTTGAAGCTGTATATTATTCTGCAAGTCTTACTTGTGCTTTGCTCGTGAGATTGGTGTAACATCGAGTAACAGACGTCGACAATCAACAGCGTCTCGACTCAGTTCCGTCGTTATTCAGTCTGCCTACAACAACGATTCGAGCTGGTCGATAGCAATAGATCATAGTTTCGAATATCATCATTTCTCGTATGATATTCTTTCGTGTCTTATTCTCGCTCGTGTCGCGTACGCAGTAGGCTTACTCGTCTCAAATTCGGTCCGAATTGTCTTGCCATACGATCGCATTCATATTCTCGCGGCGGTCAATTCGGTCATATCTCCAACTGTATTCTTCAATTCAGTTAGTGCTAAGACATTGTGAACGTTAATTCTGTGAAGTCCGAGAGTCGACGCTCGTTAACCGCATCGCGAATGTCCTCTGCCTCGCGCCAAGCAACATCCGGCGTCCGCGTGCAAGATATCCGTTCTCGCGAGAGCTTCTAGCAAGAAGCTCTTAATCAAGATTTCCGAACCGCGAAAAAAGGGCAGTCATTAACAGGACATTTCGAAGATTTCCGTCGGAATCGCGGAATACGTGCCGTCGCTCGTTCCTATTCTTCAAAATAAAGGGAACATTACTAACAATCTGCACTCGATTCTTTTCTCAATCTCCTTATCCTCTAGCGGATCTACGGATTCGCGTTACACACCGCTTCTCGCTCATCTCTGAGCGTCTCTCTCAGTTTCGGGCGATCTCGTCGAGATCGACTCCCGAACAAATATCAATAAATGTAGGATTTTTTTTTTGCTTAGATTGTTTAATTTTTTTCATTCTCTCTTTCCTTCTCTCATTTGTTGTGACGTCATAGAGTCCTAAGCCTCTATCACCCTCAGGTACACACGTACCTTTCAAGATACTTTCTATTGTCTCCTGCGATGACGTTACTAGGCGTCTACTTTTAATTCTCTAAAGCTAGTGGATCCCCACCTCTGCGTAATTCTAATTCGTTAAAATTTTAGAGAATCGTTACTCCCAAAATTAGAATACGCCCACGGAAAAGACTATAACAAGAGAGTCCGAAGAACTTGAAGCTGTATACCGGGACCAACAATAACATTCGAGACATACAAAGCACACGTACGCTCGCATACAATCCTATTAATTTTTCACCTCTTTATTCACCCCTTTATTCGCTTCCCAGCTACTCTCCTGTATATTGCCCTCAGTGTCCTTCTCCCGAACCACCGTTTTCCCCCCGTTCGTTTTCTTCAATATCTACTATCGTTCTCGGCGATACACCTACTCTTTCTCCACAGTCTTCCGAGGACGATGATTTCGAGAAGGCTATCCAGGATTTCTGCGATGAACTCCCTGGACGCCGCCTCTTCCTATCAAAATTAATCTCCTGCTATTTTTCTATTTTGTCTCGACTATCTCTTTTATCGCTATATTATGTAATATAATTTCGTGTACTTTTCGCAGCGGTGAAAATAATTTTTTTTTTGTAAATAAATATTAAATTATATGTAAATTTTTCATTGTATATTATATCATATTCCCTGGATATATAACTAAAGATGTTTTTTATTTTAAAGCAACCGGGTGAAAATATTTTTCTTCCCTTCCTTTCTTCCCGGCGTCTCTGTGACGTCATAGCCTCTGTCCTAAGCCTCAGCGTCAAACAGTCTCAGGTACCCGTATATATTTCAAGACCCTTTCTATCGTCTCCAGCGATGCTGTTACCGTATGTCTACCTGTGCAGCGGGACTCGCCCGCTCGGACAAGCGTACCCGTACATGCACGCACGTGTTCGTTACCACTTTATAGCATCTAGTTTATTCTAGCGGTACCTTATCCAATTTTTCTCTTTTCAACAGGAAGGGTGGAAGAGGGTGGGCGACATATAGCGTACATCTCCCGGTTTTCCTCTAAGGGGGGCGATGGGGCGATGTTGTATACCGCACGATATCTTTCGGTTTTCCGTAAGGGGGAGGGGAGACTGAGTGCCTTATGCCTAGACGCATCTCCAGTCTCGACGGTTGCCATTTTGTCGGTTGTCATCACGTCTGCTTTCCGTCAGACATCTTGCCCGCTTTCTCCCACGCACTATTTTTTTGGCTCGTTTTTCCATCCCACTTTAAATCGACGGAATCGACGGAACCAATCGGAGGACTGGGCACTATGGGGAGAACCAATCGGACCGTCAGGACCCCTATCTTAGCGGTGGACTACTCTCCACAAATACTATGTTTAACTTCTATTCTAATAAGTTTTCAGCTAGCCCAGCATACTAGGACCCTGTTTGGAGAGGTGGAGGACCCAGGTTCGAGCCCAAGCATGTTCACGCAACCGGAAAAAATAAAAAAATAAAAAAATTTAAAAGGAAATAAATTTAAAGGGTAAAAAATTTTTAAAAAATTTAAAAAATTTAAAAGGAAAAATTTAAAAGGAAAA
>NW_021848409.1:24314-28823 GCF_003651465.1 Formica exsecta
TGCTTTCCGTCAGACATCTTGCCCGCTTTCTCCCACGCACTATTTTTTTGGCTCGTTTTTCCATCCCACTTTAAATCGACGGAACCGACGGAACCAATCGGAGGACTGGGCACTATGGGGAGAACCAATCGGACCGTCAGGACCCCTATCTTAGCGGTGGACTACTCTCCACAAATACTACGTTTAACTTCTATTCTAATAAGTTTTCAGCTAGCCCAGCATACTAGGACCCTGTTTGGAGAGGTGGAGGACCCAGGTTCGAGCCCAAGCATGTTCACGCGACCGGAAAAAATAAAAAAATAAAAAAATAAAAAAATTTAAAAGGCAAAATTTAAAGGGAAAATTGTCTCGTAGACATCCACGAGTCCCCTCCACTCTTTTTTTCCACAGACACCTTTAGGGGGGAGGGCCCCAGACAGTCACAGCAGGGGGCCAAGGGTCGGTAGTGGGGGTTTGTTTTGACGCCCCATAGTGCCCACTATCTACTCAGGATGTATTTTATTTGTTGCATATACACATTCCGTCACAATCCTGATTACGTAAACCTGTCGCAAGTTCAAATCCTTCGTACTGACTTGGAAGTATTTTATAAGTTGCAAGAATAGCTCGTATAGTTAAGACAAAACCTTTGAAACAAGGAATTTGAACTATGCTTTCCGCTGATTTTGACCATCTTGAGCACCATTCGATAGAATCTGTTAACAGATTTTCAATATCCGGATTTTTTAAGAATAATGGTCGTTTTCCGCCAACTGTATATTAAGGCTGTATGTGTTGCAAGCATCAATAATATTATTCAAACGCTTTGCAAAGTCAGCTGTCGCTTCCCATGTAATTGTGTTTAATTCTTTTTCGGCCGGCTGTTTTTATTGCAGCTGCAAAAGTATGACTAAATAACTGAAAAGCTCTTTTTACATTTATCGCTTCGAAACTATTTGAACGAATATGTGCTTCTGTTATGTGACAATAAATTTGAGCCTCCTTTTGTGGCATTGTCAATAGACCATGTCATTTCAAAATCTGAATATGATGCAATTATTTTTCCATCGTAATAAATGTTTCCATGTGTTCTAAGGAAACTTGCCAATCTTTTTACCAAATGAGGAAAATCAAAAGACGCGTTATATTTTTTTCCATTATATATAAAAAATGGCCTCTGTGCATCAACCCCGAGTTGAGTATAAGCACTTTGATTACATGTGCCTTGATCACATGTTACAAGTTGTACATCAGCACCCGTTGCACTTAATCTGTCTAAACATTCTTTCAATAATATTATTATTTTTTCTCCTTTCATGCATTTTCCCGGGAGGAAATATGCTAAAGGCTGTCGCCATGGGTGACGCGCATTTAAACTATCTAGGCAAAAGACAAAAACACATTTAGATCTCTCCGATTTTCTTCCTAGAGGTCCAAGATCAACAAGGCCTTCTATTTCATCTAGTTTTCGCGAATATTCTTCATAAGGTTTTATGGCCATTTCATCCCATTTTAAGGCACATATTCTTTCCTCCATTGGTATTTGAGGAATATTTTCCTTCAATTTTTCAAATATAAAGTCACAAAATCCTGGCCGTATATCATATTTTTTTAGCCATCTTTGAATTGTTCGCTGACCAGGAAAATTACAACCTGCTTTTCTTAAGCGGCAGAAAGCAGCGGCTGAATAATAATACAGTTGCCTTGACAGATTTTTCTCTTCTTCTGTATATGCTGCATTGGGTATATGCAGCTGCAAATTTATCATCGCCTTTGCAACAGGATGTAGATCATGTTCATTTATCAATTTTTTCAATATTTTTTTCTTCTGTTTATCTTTTTTGGCGTTTTACGTCTTTGTGGAATATGACGTAAGCGATATTTCAAAGTTCTTATTTGGTTTCGCAATCGAACATTTTCAGATTTAAGAGATTGAACTTTTGTATATAGCTTATGTATTATTATTCTATTATTTTCTGTATTATTTTCTGTTTCATTTTCTGCATTTTCTGTATTTTTATTAGACGGAAGAGGCGTAGGGACTCTTTCATGCACAGATGGCTCAAGATGCACCCATTCCATAATATCTTCCTCTTCCATAGAAGTATTAAAATTTAAATGTCGTGGCCGATAGAATCGCAATGAACGTTGTTCTGTAACTGTATTCTCGTCCGTTATTATATTCTCGTCAATAAAAATAGATGCAGACAATGTTGAAGCAATATTCTTTTCCATAGATTCTTTTGCTTCTTGTAAGTGAAGCACTTGCTCCATTTCCATGTTTTTTCTTCTTTTCTTAATTTGAATATTATCTTCATCACAGTTATATTTGTTTTTAATTACATTGATATTATTCGAGTCAAAAGGAATCGATATATTCTCTTCGTTAAATTTATTAATATTATTCGAGTCAAAAGGGATCGATATATTCTCTTTATTAAATTCGTTTTCCGCCAACTGTAATATTAAGGCTGTAAGTGTTGCAAGCATCAATAATATTATTCAAACGCTTTGCAAAGTCAGCTGTCGCTTCCCATGTAATTGTGTTTAACTCTTTTTCGTGGCCGGCTGTTTTTATTGCAGCTGCAAAAGTATGACTAAATAACTGAAAAGCTCTTTTTACATTCATCGCTTCGAAACTATATGTGCTTCTTTTATGTGGGACAATAAATTTGAGCCTCCTTTTGTGGCATTGTCAATAGACCATGTCATTTCAAAATCTGAATATGATGCAATTATTTTTCCATCGTAATAAATGTTTCCATGTGATCTAAGGAAACTTGCCAATCTTTTTACCAAATGAGGAAAATCAAAAGACACGTTATATTTTTTTCCATTATATATAAAAAATGGCCTCTGTGCATCAACCCCGAGTTGAGTATAAGCACTTTGATTACATATGCCTTGATCACATGTTACAAGTTGTACATCAGCACCCATTGCACTTAATCTGTCTAAACATTCTTTCAATAATATTATTATTTTTTCTCCTTTCATGCATTTTCCCGGGAGGAAATAAGCTAAAGGCTGTCGCCATGGGTGACGCGCATTTAAACTATCTAGGCAAAAGACAAAAACACATTTAGATCTCTCCGATTTTCTTCCTAGAGGTCCAAGATCAACAAGGCCTTCTATTTCATCTAGTTTTCGCGAATATTCTTCATAAGGTTTTATGGCCATTTCATCCCATTTTAAGGCACATATTCTTTCCTCCATTGGTATTTGAGGAATATTTTCCTTCAATTTTTCAAATATAAAGTCACAAAATCCTGGCCGTATATCATATTTTTCTAGCCATCTTTGAATTGTTCGCTGACCAGGAAAATTACAACCTGCTTTTCTTAAGCGGCAGAAAGCAGCGGCTGAATAATAATACAGTTGCCTTGACAGATTTTTCTCTTCTTCTGTATATGCTGCATTGGGTATATGCAGCTGCAAATTTATCATCGCCTTTGCAACAGGATGTAGATCATGTTCATTTATCAATTTTTTCAATATTTTTTTCTTCTGTTTATCTTTTTTTGGCGTTTTACGTCTTTGTGGAATATGACGTAAGCGATATTTCAAAGTTCTTATTTGGTTTCGCAATCGAACATTTTCAGATTTAAGAGATTGAACTTTTGTATATAGCTTATGTATTATTATTCTATTATTTTCTGTATTATTTTTTTGCATTTTGGCTCTTAAAAATTTATAATAAATGAAATACAGCTCATGGCCAACTGCACCTAGGCCGGTATTCATAGTCCGTTCTTATATTCAAGATCGTCTTAAATACGATCTTAAGATACTATGCGGCCATTTCATTGGTTGAATGGGATCTTAAGACGACCCAAGACCACACTTAAGACGATCTTGGATATAAGAACGGACTATGAATACCGGCCTAAATGGGTCATCATAAATATTAGTATTGATATAATCTTTAATTTAATAGAAATAATATAATATTTATACATAATAATAATAGGAAATGATAATAAAAATATTCTTATATCGGAACAAAATTTCAATAATTAATCCTTTCAATAATTAATCATGTAATGCAAAGAAAATATTCTAAGAAATAAAATAACATGTATAAAAAAAAATATATTCCATACATAGATACATTAAAATGAACACCTAAAATTAATAAGATAATTATAGATCTGTCTTAAATTTTTTTTGTGAATAATAAATTGTTTAAAACAAACTGATACATTTATAAAAAGTTTCCCGGGAAGATAAGTCCATATGTATAATCATTTATAAATATATAGAATTATATATGAAATATATTCATATATATAATATATGTTTTCTTTCTCTTGTATATTTTTTATTTGTATATATACAGGAAAAATGATAAGAAAAAGAAGTGAAAAATAAAAAAATTAAGAAAATAATTTTTATATTGTTTGTAAGTTGTATATTACTCTCACACGCATGAAAGAGACGAAGATAGTACGATCACAGTATAATACAGTAGCGCAACTCCGCTTCTTTTGTGAAGCCAAGCTATCCACGGTCATGCGCGAGTTTGGGCAA
>NW_021848410.1:0-7942 GCF_003651465.1 Formica exsecta
TTTGAATAAATATTATTATTATTATATTAAAAAATGTCGATTATTCCTGCGCCTCCTTTTTTCCTTTTCCTCTTTCTTATCCCAGTATGCGAGTATTACATTTCAGTACATGCTGTTAGATTGTGGCGTCAACCATTTAATTAAAATATAGATGTTACATTTCAGTACACGGGCATTATGTCCGTCACAAAGTGTCTGACAGCGAGTAAAGAACAGTGTATAAAAATGTTTTGCCTTAATCTGGTAAGTAGTGTTCAGTGTTTTTGTGTGCGAGATTATGTGTGATATTTATTAATTAATAATATATTTCAGTTCGTGCAAATAGATGTGATCCACCGCCGATACATGCGGTGGATGAGAGGATATTTGCGTTGGGCGCACGCCAATTTATGGGGTGACACCCGAGAGGCCCGCAAGTGGACAGACGTTCACCCACGCACTGATGAGGACATTTTCTACTTGCGGCCTCCTTTTGGGGTCGAGCCCTATGAAGAAGAGGAAAATTGGGAGCCTGATGAGGCGTGGGAGGAAGAAGAGAATTGGGAGGAGAAAGAGCTTGCGGCCCCAGGTGAATAATGTAAGTATCTTCTTTTTAAGATTTGTAATATATTAAATATTAAAAATTAAATTAATATACTAACAAGATATGTATTTTTCTGTTTCAGAAGGAGCGCCATCATATTATTATAATACGTGCATGCCTCGCGGTATCTTTCTCGCACCGCCTTGCGATCGCCGCATCATCCACGTGCACGTCTTGCGCTATCTCTTTCTCTCTCTCTCTCTCTCTCCCAAGTGCATGCCTCGCGCCATCTCTCTCCAACGTGCATGCAAACGCTATCCTTGTCTTACGCTCATATGGACGCCTCGCGCTATCCTTCTCCCACGCCCATAGAATATCATTAGCGCTATCCCTCTCCAACACATTGCGGACACCTCGCGCTATCTCTCTCACACCTACTCGCGTGCGTTCCCTCTTCCCCGCGGATCCCTTGCTAACCGATTTCGTGCGGTCCCCTTCCTCCCTCTCCGCGGACCCCTCGCCTACCGGTTAGGTTAGGTTGTGACCGGACAATTCCGGCCACTGCATTAAATATGCAATTAGAAGCGAATATGTTTCAAAAACTAGGTTCTCTTACCTCTGTTTCACGGTCGCCAGCACGTTTTCACCATAAATGGCAAGGAAACGCTGTCTGCTCGCAATGGCTCGATTCAGCGTGGATTTCCGTTGTCTCCATCAACGGCAAGGAAAAGGCGCTGTCTGCTCGCAATGGCTCGATTCAGCGTGGGTTTCCGTTTTCTCTATCAACAGCAAGGAAAAGGGGTTGTCCGCTCGTACTGGCAGGATTCAACCAAGTTTTGGACAGCTTTCTATCCAAGCTCCGGGGATCCCTCGGCTGTCCGCTCTTCGTGGCAGGAATCAGCCGGCAAATGGCCGCTCCGCTCCTCACGTTCCTCGACGATTTGGCTATCCTGGTCGGATGTAGTTCCTCCACGATGAAGGCTGCATTACTCCCCAGACGGCTACTCCTCGATCCACGTTCTGTTTCCCTCCTTGGTTAAGTCGCTCGACCTTCGCACACAATCTCTTTGGTGCACGTCGGTAAACGACAGGTGAGAACTCAGGTTATTTTGTCCACCGATCACGATCACGACCCGGTAACGACCGACTGGCCGTGTCTACGTATCGGCTCAGACTGACCAGGAGTTCTCGTCCTAATGTACGGACGTGGGAGTCGGCGTAACTCCCACCACACTCGAATTACCCCCGAAAGCTAGACACACGCACGCATTGTTACTTTACGGAATATTCCATTCCCCCACCAGGTGTGTCGAACCTTCGAGAGTGTTCTGGAACATTCTAGAATCTTCTAGAACGTTCCGCGTTCTTGCGCAGTCGCACGGTCGGATTTACAAAAAACGGCGCATGAATTACCGATACAATATTTACCTTATCGACCTTAACCGATACAATATTTACCGGAATCTAATTTACCGTTACAGTAATTACCGACGCAATTTACCCTAATGGTAAGGTAGTTTAACCTCGGATGGTAACCCTAACCTATATAGGATTTATCCCCTCACCGCAAAGTTGACCCAAATATCTAATTCAATGGCGTTCAACTCTGTATGAGGTTGGAGATGATTTTTCTCTTCATCTACTGCTTACCGTTGTTACTCCTAATGCCAGGGTCCTCCAAATTTCGACAGATGCGTCGACAAGTAGTCTCAGTGGCCCCCAGGATTGTAAAGGATCCAGGATTGTTTCTGTATTTCACGCAACAATATTTCAAAATAGCGATGTGCCTTACAATGCCTTAAAATAATAAGCGTACAAGCTCACATGCAATCTCATTCCATTCTACTACTCAGCACTACTGTCCGCCGTATGACATAAAGTAAAAATACGCAACGCTACCACGCGGCCCACAGAAGCACCAAGCATTTATAAATAACATGCGAAGCAATACATAACATGCGAGTGTATAAATAAGTCATATGAATAAAATAGGAACGTGAATGTATAAGTATATAAATATAAATATATTAAAATATAAAAGATGCTACACGCGACATATAGATTTCTCAATACAAAATAGATCTTCTCAAAAATAGAATATATAAATCCATAATATAATATCTCTTTGCAAAATAATATAAATAATAAAAGACTTCGCGTGTCAGGTTCTCACAAAGTCAGGATAGCACCTGTCACGTTCCCCATAAGTTATCACTCGCATAAAAGCTCTCTTTGGTTAGGCTTTACGCTTATTTTACAAATAAAAGAAATCATTCTCACTTCCCATACTTGAATGAGTGCTTAAGGTCCTCTAGAAATTACTTTATCCTCATACATGTCTGAATTACTCAAAAGAATTATATTTCATTGTAAAATTGTGATCTTAAGACTCGCAAACCCTCAAAATGATAAGATTCACACATCTCACACATTTAACAGAGTTCTCGAGATCCATATAGATTACTTTATGTATTTGACTAACAATTGTATGCCTTGTTGGCATTTTATAATATAATATAATGTTTCTAAACAAAACTTTAGATCTCAAGACTCGCTAAATAAGATTCACACTTGACAGAGTACTCAAGATCAATATAGATTACTTTATCCAATTGTAAGTCGACTGTATGTCGATTGTATTTGTAGTTGTTGGTAATTCGATTGAAATATTAGAAGATATAATATTATGCTCGCATTATAATATCTCATCAGCTAGTTATTGTTATGCTGTGGAAATAACAAATAATATTTTAACCTGTAAACCAGAACAGATTACTAATAAATGTATTCTCTTACCTGGCGATAATGATACAACAAATTATATAATGCCCTTGGGCATTATAGACAAATCAATTAGTGTAAAGAAAAAAACAAATAATAAACTTCTCAATACAAAATATATCTCTCAAAATAGAATATATAAATATATAATATAATATATCTTTGCAAAATAATATAAATAATAAAAGACTTCGCGTGTCAGGTCCTAATAACGTCAGGATAGCATCTGTCACGTTCCTCATAAGTTATCACTTGCATAAAAGCTCTCACTAGTTAGGCTTTACGCTTATTTTACAAATAACAGAAATCATTCTCATTTTTCATACTTGAATGAGTGCTTAAGATCCTCTACGAATTACTTTATTCCCCTGCATGTCTCAATAACTCAAAAGAATTATATTTCATTATAAAACTGTGATCTTAAGACTCGCAAACTCTCAAAATGATAAGATTCATACATCTCACACATTTAACAGAGTTCTCGAGATCAATATAGATTATTTTATCTATTTGAGTAACAATTATAGAAAGTAAAAATAAGCAACGCTACCACGCGGCCCACAGAAGCACGAAGCATTTATAAATAACATGCGAAGCAATACATAACATGCGAGTGTATAAATAAGTCATATGAATAAAATAGGAACGTGCTCAAAATGATAAGATTCATACATCTCACACATTTAACAGAGTTCTCGAGATCAATATAGATTATTTTATCTATTTGAGTAACAATTATATGCCTTGTCGGCATTTTATAATGCGATATAATGTTTCTAAACAAAACTTTAGATCTCAAGACTCGCCAAACATAATTCACACAAAACAGAGTCCTCAAGATCAATATCGACTACTTTGTCCAATTGTAAGTCGACTGTATGCCTTATTGGCCTTACATAAAATGTAATATAATAATTCTAAGATTCTTAGAAGCAACTTTGTTTAATTGTAAGTCGACTGTATGCCTCGTTGGCATTCTTTTTAAACATATAATATAATGACTCGACTTGATACTCTTGATCTTGAGTCTCGTATCTTAACTAAACACAAAACTTAAAACTAGCGACACGCAGATTGCACTACAGTCTATATATCACAGCGCAATGTTTGTAACGTGACTCCGCTGAGTCACTTGGTCGCCTTGTGTGACGCACCGGCAGTCTGCTGGTCCTCTGGCTTATGCCCCGATCCAGGCTGGTTGCTCCCCTGGGAATCAGCTGCAACATCCGGTTGCAAGGTTAGCGAGTCCCTCAGGTTAGGTTAGGACGCGGTCCCCCTCCCCCTCTCCGCGGACCCCTCGCCTACCAGTTAGGAGGCGGTTCCCCCTCCCCCTCTCCGCGGACCCCTCGCCTATCGGTTTCGCCGCAATCCTTCCGCGTGACGTCATACCCCCCCGCGCTGGTTTCCCCTCGCCCCTCACCTCCCCTCAGAGGACCTGAGTTAGAACCGGCCTAGATACGCTACTATCTAATTTTGGGTAATTTTTGGGGTTTTTCGTTTTTTGGGGGTGATGGGGGTCGGGCTCCCCCGACTGATTATCACTGTTGGGGTCGTAACAAAGAGTTTTACCGAGAGATCCGATCATATTTCTCAAAATTCAGAAAAGGCCTTATTCGAAACAATTACCCTTTTTATTTAATTGTTATTGACATTAATTTATTATTATAAAAAAGCTTTTTATTATAACATAAAGAAAGTAAATAAAATCAAGGAAAAATAAATTAAAATATTAAAATTACAATAAAAATGATATCAAAATGATGTCGAAATGACATCAAACAACGTCAAAATGACGTCATTTTAACGTCATTTTGATATCATTATGATCTGTTCTACTTATATATTGTTATATACATATATTGTAACAAGTTATTTAAAGGCAAAATGTGTTGCCATAGATTTACTATCATAGATTTTATTTATATTGGTTTTATCTTTTTTATTAAAAATTCTTAATCTAAAAACTATAAATCTTTTCATAATTTTAAAAAACAAATCGTGACAAGTTAATGTGTGATTTGCATTTAACTTTTTATATTTTTCTAATAAAAATAATTTCAAATTAATATTTTTCATATTACTAAAATATTTAGAGTTTGGGGGGCTAGAATGATAAGAATAGAAGAGAGGTTAGAAAAAATAGAAAAAAGTATGGAAATAATGAAGAGAGGATATGGAAATTTTGAAGAAGGGAAGAATTTATTGGAGGAAAGTGAGGGAGACAGCAGGGGAAGTAGAAGTAGAAAAAATAGTTTTTACGGTTCGTATGGATCGATAATAAGTGATGAAAGGTTAAGTAGTAAGGAGGTAGAAAGTATAAGGAAAATGGTATTAGATAAAGAAAAGGAAGACAGGAAAAATAATATAGTGATTAAAGGGATTGACATAAAAGAAATAGATAAAGATAAGAGGAAGTGGGCGAGGGAATTTTTAAAGGATAAAATAGAAATAGAGTGTGAAGTGGTTAATGTTAAAATAAGTGGGCCTGTGATAATAGTTAAGTTAGAAGGGATGGAGGACAAGAGGAAAGTGATATATAATAAAAATAAGTTAAAAGGAGGAAAGATTTTTATTGAAAATAATTTGACGTGGGAGGAGAGAAAGAGACAAGAGAAAATAGGTAAATGGGTGAAAGAACAGAAAAACAAGGAGGAAGAGGTGAAGGCAGGATATGCGAGAGTTAGAGTAAAAGGGGAATGGAAAATATGGGCAGAGGTAGAAAAGGAATTAGACAAGGATTATGGGGAAACAGAAAGTAGTGATAGGAAGGTGAGGGCGGGGGAGAGGCAATGGAGGGGGTCGAATTTTGCTTAAGCCAAGAAGCGGAAGAAAAGGGCAAAGAGGGGGGAAAGGAGATTGTAGGTAGAAATATTTTATTTTGGAATGTTGCAGGGGTAGGAAATAAAGGAATAGATTTTTGGCGGTATATTAAGAATTTTGATTTTGTCAGTTTAAGTGAAACATAGATAGAAAAAAGCTGGGAGAAGTTAAAGGGTAGGTTGTCAAATACACATGTCTGTGGATGTAGATATGCGGTAAAAGAGAAAAGGAGGGGAAGGGCAATGGGTGGTTTTATTTTAGGAAAGAGGAGGGATTGGGGAAGTAATGTGGATAGAATAATAGGAGATAAGGAGGAGGAGTTTGTGATATCAGAAATTAATGAGGGAAAAGAAGGTTATTTATTATATCCGTATATAATTAGGAGTGCTGGAACACTCTAGAAAAGAAATTAGAGAATTGGTTAGAAAGAAAGGAAGGGGAACAAATAATCATAGGGGGTGATTTTAATATTAGAATAGGCGAATTGGGTGGGTATGAAGAAGAGGTGGGAGGGTTTGATAGGAAGAGTAAAGATAAATTGGTAGGTAATGGAGGGAAGAATATGATTGACTATTTTATGGGCAAAGGATGGCATGTGTTAAATGGTATGACAGATGGTGACTGGGAAGGAGAGTTTACGTATGTAGGTGCTAGAGGTTGTACAGTAATTGATTATGTTTTTTGTAGTGAAAATGCGATAGATAGAATAGAGGATTTCAGGGTTGATGACAAAGTGAACTCAGATCACTTACCGATAACGTTGAAGATAGAAGAAAGAGGTAGAGGAAGAACATATGTAGAAGGGAAGGATAAAGAAGAGGAGGAGGAGATCTGGAAGAGATGCTGGGATGAGGAATCTGTACAAAGATATAAAGAAAATGTGGAAAAGTTATCATGGGAGGAGAATAGCCAAGGAACAATTGAAGAGAAATGGGACAAGCTTAAAGGCATGGTACAGATATCTATGATAAGGAAAAAGGTGGCGAAGAGAAAAATAGAGTTAGAACAATGGATTGGGGGGATAGGCAATGCTCTAAAAAGAAGAGGGAGGTGAGGAGATGTTATAAGAAATGGAGAAAAGGTAAAATAGGTAAAGAAAAATATATGGAGGAAAGAAGGAAGTTAAAAGAGCTCGCAGAGAGGAAGCAAAGAGAGAAGAGGGAAGGAGAAGAAAAAGAGTTGAAGAATTTAAGAAATCCCACGGAAGTATGGAGATTTATAAATAGGAAAAGGAAGAGGACTTGGAAAGAAGCGGAGATAAGTAAAGAAGTGTGGAGAAGCTACTTCATGGAGTTATTGGAAGGTAATGAGACACAGAAAGGGAGAGTTAACAGAAAAGAAGGAGAAAATATAAGTACACGAGAGGAGAGGATAGAAGGACAGTTGGAAGAAAAGAAAATTGGTAAAGCGGTTAGGAAGTTGAAAATGAAGAAGGCAGTAGGGGTGGATGGAATACCAATGGAATCTTGGAAATTCGGAGGAGGTACAGTGAAGAAAGGGCTGGTGGAAATATTGAGGCATATGGAAAGAGGGATATATACCCAAGGACTGGAAAATGTCAATAATTGTCCCCTTGTATAAGAGAGGTGACACTAATAAGGCTGGTAACTATAGAGGCATATCTTTGCTGTGCTCGGCTTATAAGATATATGCTGAGATTTTGAGGAACAGACTTGAAGAGGAAACAGAGAGACTGGGTTTGTTACCGGAAAGTCAGGCAGGATTCAGAAGAGGAAGGTCTACAATAGATAATATCTTTGTATTGAACCATATTGTCCAGAGGGAAAGACAAAAAGGAACCAAGCAAGGAAAGAATTA
>NW_021848410.1:19496-38252 GCF_003651465.1 Formica exsecta
GTCCGGCTAAAAGTCGGCGCTGATTGACCAGACTTTATTCAATAATAACTCCTTTATTAAGCGTTATATAAAAAAATGGTACAGGGCTTTTCTGTTCAGTTTATTGTGCTCTATCTGCTCACGAGCGTTGTCAAGGGTGCTTTGGGACACCCTGTATATACCTATTGTTTCATTAACAAGTTATTTAAAGGCAAAATGCATTGCCATAGATTTACTATCACAGATTTTATTTATATTGGTTTTATCTTTTTTATTAAAAATTCTTAATCTAAAAACTATAAATCTTTTCATAATTTAAAAAAATTAATTGTAACAAGTTAATATGTAATTTGCATTTAATTTTTTACATTTTTCTAATAAAAATAATTTCAAATTAATATTTTTCATATTACTAAAATATTTAGAGTTTGGGGGGCTAGAATGATAAGAATAGAAGAGAGGTTAGAAAAAATAGAAAAAAGTATAGAAATAATGAAGAGAGGATGTGGAAATTTAGAAGAAGGGAAGAATTTATCGGAGGAAAGTGAGGGAGACAGCAGGGGAAGTAGAAGTAGAAAAAGTAGTTTTTACGGTTCTTATGAATCGATAATAAGTGATGAAAGGTTAAGTAGTAAGGAGGTAGAAAGTATAAGGAAAATGGTATTAGATAAAGAAAGGGAAGACAGGAAAAATAATATAGTGATTAAAGGGATTGACATAAAAGAAATAGATAAAGATAAGAGGAAGTGGGCGAGGGAATTTTTAAAGGATAAAATAGAAATAGAGTGTGAAGTGGTTAATGTTAAAATAAGTGGGCCTGTGATAATAGTTAAGTTAGAAGGGATGGAGGACAAGAGGAAAGTGATATATAATAAAAATAAGTTAAAAGGAGGAAAGATTTTTATTGAAAATAATTTGACGTGGGAGGAGAGAAAGAGACAAGAGAAAATAGGTAAATGGGTGAAAGAACAGAAAAACAAGAGGGAAGATGTAAAGGCAGGATATGCGAGAGTTAGAATAAAAGGGGAATGGAAAATGTGGGCAGAGGTAGAAAAGGAATTAGACAAAGATTATGGGGAAACAGAAAGTAGTGATATGAAGGTGAAGGCGGGGGGGGGAGGCAATGGGGGGTCGAATTTTGCATAAGCCAAGAAGCGAAAGAAAAGGGCAAAGAGGGGGGAAAGGAAATTGTAGGTAGAAATATTTTATTTTGAATTGTTGCAGGGGTAGGAAATGAAGGAATAGATTTTTGGCGGTATATTAAGAATTTTGATTTTGTCAGTTTAAGTGAAACATAGATAGAAAAAAGCTGGGAGAAGTTAAAGGGTAGGTTGGCAAATACACATGTCTGGGGATGTAGATATGCGGTAAAGGAGAAAAGGAGGGGAAGGGTAATGGGTGGTTTTATTTTAGGAAAGAGGAGGGATTGGGGAAGTAATGTGGATAGAATAATAGGAGATAAGGAGGAGGAGTTTGTGATATCAAAAATTAATGAGGGAAAAGAAAGGTTATTTATTATATCTGTGTATAATAAAGAGTGCTGGAACACTCTAGAAAAGAATTTAGAGAATTGGTTAGAAAGAAAGGAAGGGGAACAAATAATCATGGAGTGTGATTTTAATATTAGAATAGGCGAATTGGGTGGGTATGAAGAAGAGGTGGGAGGGATTGAGAGGAAGAGTAAAGATAAATTGGTAGGTAATGGAGGGAAAAATATGATCGACTATTTTAAGGGCAAAGGATGGCATGTGTTAAATGGTATGACAGATGGTGACTGGGAAGGAGAGTTTACGTATGTAGGTGCTAGAGGTTGTACAGTAATTGATTATGTTTTTTGTAGTGAAAATGCGATAGATAGAATAGAGGAATTCAGGGTTGATGACAGAGTGGACTCAGATCACTTACCGATAACGTTGAAGATAGAAGAAAGAGGTAGAGGAAGAACATATGTAGAAGGAAAGGATAAAGAAGAGGAAGAGGAGATCTGGAAGATATGCTGGGATGAGGAATCTGTACAAATGTATAAAGAAAATGTGGAAAAGTTAACATGGGAGGAGAATAGCCAAGGAACAATTGAAGAGAAATGGGACAAGCTTAAAGGCATGGTACAGGTAGCTATGATAAGGAAAAAAGTGGCGAAGAGAAAAATAGAGTTAGGACAAAAGGATTGGTGGGATAGATAATGCTCTAAAAAGAAGAGGGAGGTGAGGAGATGTTATAAGAAATGGAGAAAAGATAAAATAGGTAAAGAGAAATATATGGAGAAAAGAAGGAAGTTGAAAGAGCTCGCAGAGAGGAAGCAAAGAGAGAAGAGGGAAGGAGAAGAAAAAGAGTTGAAGAATTTAAGAAATCCCACGGAAGTATGGAGATTTATAAATAGGAAAAGAAAGAAGAGGACTTGGAAAGAAGCGGAGATAAGTAAAGAAGTGTGGAGAAGCTACTTCATGGAGTTATTGGAAGGTAATGAGACACAGAAAGGGAGAGTTAACAGAAAAGAAGGAGAAAATATAAGTACACGAGAGGAGAGGATAGAAGGACAGTTGGAAGAAAAGAAAATTGGTAAAGCGGTTAGGAAGTTGAAAATGAAGAAGGCAGTAGGGGTGGATGGAATACCAATGGAATCTTGGAAATTCGGAGGAGGTACAGTGAAGAAAGGGCTGGTGGAAATATTGAGGCATATGGAAAGAGGGATATATACCCAAGGACTGGAAAATGGCAATAATTGTCCCATTGTATAAGAGAGGTGACACTAATAAGGCTGGTAACTATAGAGGCATATCTTTGCTGTGCTCGGCTTATAAGGGTGCCATTACATGGAGAGCGGAAACGCGGATTAGCGTAACGCGGAACGAGAGTGAAACCAATCGCGAGCATTCTGCAGTTTTTGTTACGCTCGCGATTGGTTCCCTTCTCGTTCCGCGTTACGCTAATCCGCGTTTCCGCGCTTCATGTAATGGCACCCTAAGATATATCTTAGTTGAGATTTTAAGGAACAGACTTGAAGATGAAACAGAGAGATTGGGTTTGCTACCGGAAAGTCAGGCAGGATTCAGAAGAGGAAGGTCTACAATATATAATATCTTTGTATTGAACCATATTGTCCAGAGGGAAAGACAAAAAGGAACCAAGCAAGGAAAGAATTAAACAAGGAAGGAAAGATTTATGCTATGTTTGTAGATCTGAAAGCAGCTTTTGATAATGTGGAAAGGGAACAACTGTGGAAAGGATTAAGGGAGAAAGGAGTCGCAGAGGACCTCGTCTGGAAGATGGAAAGGATATATGAAGAAACGGAGGTAGCAGTAAGGGTAAAAGAAGATATCACTGAGAAGTTTTTTACAACGAAGGGAGTAAGGCAAGTTTGTGTGATGAGTCCTCTGCTGTTCAACTTGTATGTAGCGGAGATAGGAAAGGAGTTAGAAAGGCGTAATATGGGGGGTATTCTTATCTTAGGTAGAAATAGGCTATGGTCCTTAGAGTATACGGATGATATGGTTTTTATAGCAAAGAATAAAGAGGCACTGATGGATATGTTGCAGACAGTAAAGAGATTTTTAAAGAAAAGGAAAATGATATTATGTACCAAAAAAACAAAGGTGATGGTTTTTAACAGAGGAAATAGGGAAAAGAAAGAGTCATGGAAATGGGAAGGCCAAGATATAGAGGAAGTAAAGGTTTTCAAGTACTTAGGTTTTGTGTTTAATAGTAATGGAAATTATAAAGAACACATAAAGGATTTATATAATAAGGGAAGGTTGGCAGCCAATAAAACATGGGGTTTGGAGGAAAGGATTTGTAGAGACGATTTTACAAGAAGGTGGGGGTTATTTAGGTATCTGGTGCAGAGTGTAATGTCTTACGGTGTGGAAATATGGGGCTGGGAGGAGAAGAAGGAATTAGAAAGAGTGATGTTAGATTACGTAAGATGGTTATTCAGGTTAGAATTCTGTACGCCAAGGTATTTAATGTCGAGAGAATTAGGTTTAAACAAATTAAGGATAGAGTGGGGTATAAGATCATGGAGATATGAGGAAAAGATAAGAGGTATGGAAGAAAGTAGATGGGTAAAAAAGTGTTGGATGGAAAAAGAAGTAAATAGAGGGAGGGATATGTATAGTAGGAAGAGAGAAAAATATTATAATAGAAATGGGTGGGGTATTGAAGCATTAGAAATTTTAAGAGAGGAAGGAATTGATATTAGTGAGGAGTTGAGAAATAGGAACTGGGAAGTGCAGAGACAAGTAGAGGATAATAAAATTAGGGAAGCTAGATATAATAAGAAATACAAGGATTTGGAAATAAGGTTGGAAGGGCCAATGTATTTAAGGGAAGGAAATGTGGATATAGGAAATTGAGGCGACAGCGTAAGGGCTTTATTAAGGTTAAGGTGCGAAAACATGGAGGATGGAAATAAGTATTGGTTAGGGGAGGAAGCGTATGCCTGTGTATTTTGCGGTATAGGCGAAGATTGTATAAGTCATTATTTTAAAGATTGTGATGTAACTAAAAGTTGGTTTATAGAAATAGGTAAGAATGAGAATGAAGTAGAGGAAAAATTGTGGAACGATGTGTTAGATGATGCGAAAGGAAGGTTATTAAGGAAAATTTGGAAGGAGAGGGAGAATGTTATAAAAAATAGGATTATAAGTTAGTTATAAGGGTATGCATGAGAGAATGAGAAATGTATGTGAGTTATAGGAAATGTGTAAACCAAGTCCACTTCTTGGCGTTAAGCTGAAGTTAAATAAAGATTATTACTAAAATATTTAGAATAATGCAAAATATTTGTTCTAATTTTAAAAATCTTTTAAATGTTTTCACATTGATATAACATAAAGAATTTTTTGTGTAAGCTTTAAATTGCACGAATCTGCTAAATGAATATTGTAATAAAGTCTTCGATCCTATTGATTTTAAACAAATATTGCACACTTTACATGTTTTCATGATGGACTTTAAGATATATCCAGCAATGTTATATAAAGAGTTTAAATCAAGATTTGTCATTTTATCAATAGAATTCCCAGATAGCACAGAGAATCCAAACAGAATTCTTTTTGAATTCCCGATTTATGAAATGAATTCTTTTTCCATCCCATTTCTGTTCTAAAAACATTCTTAAAAGTTCAAAAAGGATTCGCTTTTATGTCACCAGTTCTGAGCCCTTTTTCGTATATAAAAGGAATTGTTTTTGTACTTCATAAGAATTCGCAATGTAAATTTGAAATGGTTCTTAAATGGTATCTCTGCCAAAAATGGTCGATTAAAACCGATTAAAACATAATCCGTTTTAATCGGTTTTAATTGGTTCAATCCGCGCCCGGATTAAAAAGTAATCGATTTTAATTCCGAACGAACTATAATCAATAACTTTATGAAGTCGTATAATTTCGCATTGAGGTGGAAATATATCATCCAAAATTAACCTCGCCTGAAGCGTACTAAATTCGATTTGACTATTTTCAATCGGTTTTAATACCGCATTTCAATTTAATTCCATGAGAAGTCAGAAAATATAATTTTATGGAATTCTTTTTGGATTACCGGAAGAAAGATCTTTTGAATTCATTTGGAATAGATTATACTAATTCATAAAGAATTTCAAAAAGTGAATCCTTTTTGTATTCATAACGATCATCTGTGCTATCTGGGTTATTATGAAAATCTGGTATTTTATTTGTACTTGGTATACTATCTTGCATTATGTCTTCCTTTTTTTTTGGTTTTATCGATGATAAATATTCAAGAAATCCTGATAACTATTCCGATGAATAGATACCTAGACAGCACAAAGATGTCCTTAGGACGTCCAAATGTCATCCAGGACATACATGTAGGATATCCTGAAGGTGTGAACCCATGCAGCGAAATAGCGTAACGCGGAACCAATCACGAGCGTTCCACAGTTTCGTTCTGTTTTCAGTAGTTTCTAGCGGAATAGGTTTCACAGATTGCCGTAAATTATAGATTTTCAGTATTGTGAGCGCTGTGAGCGTATTTTGGACCGCAGCCAAATATTGTTTTTATTGGTCGTTTTTTATTATCGTGTACATAAATATTGAAATGAATGCGTTCTTATTGGAAATATTGATTAAAAATGTTAAATAAGTTAAATTAGTTTTAATGCGGTTTTAACTCTTTTGTAATAATGACTCGTGATTGGTTGCGCATTGGTCAGCGGTGCGCTCATTACGCTCCATAGGGATGTAAGGACTTGGAATCCACGTTGCAAAAACTGCGGAACGCTCGTGATTGGTTCCGCTCTCGTTCCGCGTTACGCTATTCTGCTGCATGGGTTCGCACCTTGAGGATATCCCATTTTAATTCTCGGATCTTTTCTGGATGTCCTGAGGAAGAGTAAATGATAGCCGTATACTAGCTTCTGGAGAATCTAGGGAGATTCTGTGGAACATCCTAAAGCCCGTATCAGACTACGCATTGAAAATTGAAGATTGAAGATTAAAGATTGGAATTTGACTAATCAGAACAAAAAGGACTAAAATTTCTTTATTCTGATTGGTCAAATTTCAATCTTAAATCTTGAATCTCAATCTTCAATGCGTAGTCTGATACGGACATAAGGATTTCTATGAGATATATTAGGGATATTTTTCGTACGTTTCAGAGAGCAAATTCTGAAAATTACGTCCTGTTATTTATTGCCAGTTCTGAAAATGTAATACTGAAAATAGTTCACGTTCTTTGATATTGTGAATTGTGACGTCCCGTCCTTTTTCAAAACCATATTTCAACTAATAATTAAGTACCGCATCTATTACTGCATTATGCCTATGGAATATAGAACAATTATTTAACCATTTTCCCTTATTTCCATTATTAATCAATTTTACTAATTGCTTATTGTTCCAATTCCATATGGTTATTTAACTGAGAAATTAACTATATTTTAGTTCTTTTATAGTAATAATCAATTGCGCAAGGAATTAAAGGTTCCTTGGACCGACCAATCAGAAGGCTTTATTTAAAACTAGGCAGCTGCGCAGTAGTACACGATAATAGTATGTACACGATAATAAAGAACGACCAATAAAAACAATATTTGAAAGCAATTTATTACAAATTATTTCTTATTTTTGAGAGATAAAGGAAAATTTTGAAGTTAGCTTTTACTACCATGCGTATATGTATAGATGTGTATGTACATTACGCAATCTGTGAAACCTATTCCGCTAGAAACTACTGAAAACGGAACGAAAATGCGGAACGTTCGTGATTGGTTCGCTTTCGTTCCACGTTACGCTATTCCGCTGCATGGGTTTGCACCCTAAGGGTGCATGGTTCGGAGGATATCGCAAAAGTATATTGCGTATATTCTCAGAACATTCGAAATACGTACTATGACATACTGAGTATGTACTAAGAATGCTCTAATGTCCTCCTATTTTAGTTTATAGTATGTACTGAGAATATCTTATGGTATATCCATATAATGTCGCCAGTATATTATTAGTATATAGTAGTACATACTATGAATATTCTCTGGTATATCCATAGAATGTCGCCAGTATATTATTAGTATATAGTAGTACATACTATGAATATTCTCTGGTATATCCATAGAATGTCGCCAGTATATTATTAGTATATAGTAGTACATACTATGAATATTCTCTGGTATATCCATAGAATGTCGCCAGTATATAGTATTAAGAGTTGGATTAGGTTAGGTTAGGTTACCCAGCAAACACAAAGTAACAGTAACATAACATTAATGTTATAATTTCCCACTCAACAATGTAACTGTTATGTACAAGGCATGTTATATTGCAGTTGGAAAGACGAGTGTACGTTAAGGGGGACGCAAGGCCGGGTACTAACCTGCAACAACCAAGAAGTCGGTTAGGTAAGGCGCCGCAGGTGAGGCGTGCGGAGGGCGCCACCGGCAAGTCCAGGGTTAGAATAGGGCAGTGATGCCAGAATGGCCACGCTAGCAACACGCAACCGTAGTGGAGGGGATGACGCACACAAGCGCAAACCGCGTACGTGTGAGCTCGGCGCTTCGGCTGGCTTCGGATAGCAGAAGAGGACAGATATACTGTTTTCTATCTCTCTCCTTCTTATCGAGCCGGCACGAAGACCGAGCGGTACACGTCGCTTGATCGCTTCTCGATTGTCGCTTCTTGCTATGCCTTAAATATTTTTTTCAGCCTTTTTGTATGAGATATATTATCTATTATATATCTATTATATAATATATTTATGATTAAGATACGTATATAAATTACTTAAAGTTTTTAATCCACGTAAAAATGCATTTTAAATCGATGATTTGAAAGAAGGAATATCCGTGTGGAAACAACAAAAGGAAAAATCATACATTTGATTGTACAAGAAATATATCGATTTTCCGACAAATGATTAAAAATAATGAAAAGTACTATAAGAAAGTTTAAATATTTAAAAAATATGTCATATAATAATATTTAACTTTAGTTTCTATACATATATATTTACAATATCGTTACGATACACAAACGTATATACGGACCACATATATACGTTTGTGTCGTTGTCAAACAATACTGAATGATGATTTTCCACACCACCTATATGAGGTACCACCAATGGCGCGTAAGATTTTTTTAACGTGGATCTTCGCCTGTAGCCATATCATACCACATTATAATATATAATATGCTCTATTGTATCTGTCATTTATAGAATATTTTTTGCACACTTGCTTTTGCAAATGTGATGTCAATTAGTGACAATAATTTTTTTACACACTTATTTTTGCAAGTGTGATGTCAATTAGTGACAACAATTTTTTTGCACATTTGCTTTTACAAGTATGATGTCTATTACAGCGACAATTCCGGTAATATAACTTTACTAAGTAGCTTGTGCGGGGCGTGTTGAACTGTCATCCATCCCGTCACGGTTATATAACCATTATAGTAGAGGGGAACCCAAATGCTGGTCAATGGATCCGTAGGAGCAAACGTGGAAAAGTCTGTTCCTCTTGGCACACGAAACGATATTTTTCTTGGAGAAGTTCCAATGGCGCAACATGGTGTAATTGTTAAAGATTCTTTGTCAGGTCCCCAAATCTGCAGCTGTATTGCAGGGCAACGGGAATGGCCAACAATAGCAAAGGTGAAGCATTCTCCAATTATACGACATTATTACGGGTATATTAATTTGTACTCTTAATTATTTATGTTTTAACAAATATATATTTTTATTTATATATAACAAATATATATTTTTCATAAAAATATATATGATAATATATAATATTTATACATTATTTTTATATGTTATATAATATATAATACTTTTTATCTTATTAATACATTTATATTTGGAATATAATCTTTGGAATATAATATCTTGAAATTATAATAATTTTATTATTGTCTGTGGAAGTCTTATGACTTAATAAGAGACTTTTAATTCTAAATAAATTTAGAATGTCTTAAAAATAAACTTTACTTATAAAAATAAAAACAAATAAATTTTAAAAATATACTTTAAAAATAAACGCGGAGTATGAAAAGCTCACTCATTCTTGATGAATGTTTTTGTGCTCTCTTTCCTTACGTTCCTTAGCATGGGCTAGCCATATCTTGATTGGCATTGCTATGCACATACCACATAACTTGGAAAATTGAAAAGAAATTACTTTAACACAAGTTTCTTATTTCTAATATATATGTTTTCTGCTCCTTATATTTTTGATTGGCAGAGGTAATAAGTCAGCTTCAAATCATTTAAACAAAAAATTGCAATAAAAAATGGCTTCACTATAAAATTTAAAGAATATATAAAACTTACCTAATTTATTAAACCTTCTAGTCTAAATGGAAAGCTTTAATCTCAAATCCTTTGCCGCAAGATCAAATGTTGTTCTTCCACTCGTTGAACTTTAATATTCCTTTTTTATTATGTACGCAATTTATGTCATAACACTGTAACAAGAATATCACATAAGAATATATTTCTAAATGATTGAAAATTAAGATTTAATATAATATACAATATATATAATTTTATTATTGTCTGTGGAAGTCTTATGACTTAATAAGAGACATTTAATTCTAAATAAATTCAGAATGTCTTCAAAATAAACTTTACTTATAAAAATAAAAACAAATAAACTTTAAAAATATACTTTAAAAATAAACGCGGAGTATGAAAAGTACTCATTCTTGATGAATGTTTTTGTGCTTTCTTTCCTTACGTTCCTTAGAATGGGCTAGCCATATCTTGACTGGCATTACTATCTGCTCGTCAGTTACATCACCATGTGATTTTCGTATAACACCTGGAAAAGTAACATATTTTCATTACTTCATTATTTCCGAATAAATTGCTATCACGTCTCACACAATTATCTTGTTTTACACGTATCACGTTTTACACAGTTATCACGGTTTTATTAGCCAACTTTTTATAAAACAAAGAGAACAAACCAAATAATATAGAGCACACTGAAAAGAGGAATGCGACTATACATGGCCGATCAGGTCTTTGTTGTCCAATACCGCGTGCTACCGAAAATGTAATCGTGATGTCAGCGCCATCAGACTTTTTGATGTTTCACTATATATTAAATTCTGCGTAATTCAAAAGTATATTCTGAGAATATACGAGAATATACGAGAAATAATATACTATAAAAGATATTACAAGTATATTCTGAGAATATACGAGAAAATATACGAGAAATAATATTACTGTAAGATATATTGTAAGTCCAGAGAACATGAAGACGTCTTCAAGGTGTCTAAAAAACGTCCTAAAATTATTAAGACGTCTTATAAGACTATCAGAAAGACGTATTTATGACGTCTTTAAGATGTCTTATGTCCTGTTTTATGACGTCTTTGAGATATTGCCTTTAAGACGTCTTTGAGATATTGTCTTTAAGACATCATATATGGGATTGCTTTGAGACGTGTGTAATTTCGATCGGTACTGTAGATATTACGGTTTAGATAATAATAAAGAGCTGGAGAATTATATTTATTATATTTTTTTATCTTTATTTATGAATTTTATTTAATTAATTACAATAATTAATTAATAATATAATAATTATAATTAATAATTATTTAACATTATAATTTAACAATATAATAAAATATACAATAATTAAAATATTTTATAAAATTTTTTTATGTGCGTAATTAATACGGTCTCCTGCGTGTCGTAGCCATTCTTGAATAACCTTCTGTCCTTCATGAAGGCTGCATGCATTTTTGTCTGAGATGTACCCTGAAACAGATACATAATACAAATTATAAATATATAGATTATTTTAACATTTTCACCGCGCGAGATCTCCAATGTCAATTCGGAGTTTGTCCGTCACTCCTGTCGACCCTTAATTTTCGATTAAAAATGCAATAAATCATGAAAATAATGATGGAGCAATATGGAGCAATTAAGGAGCAATCGTTTTATGCTGGATATAGTTGCAGAAAACTATTGGAAATATGTTTTTGAGTGAAAATGATAAATTCTACGTTTTTTGTAAGTATTCCAAAAACTACTAATTTTAAAAGGGGAGCAATTGTGGATTCTGACGGAGCAATTAAGGAGCAATCGTTTGAGCTATTAATTATTAAAAAATATGAACTTCCATCGCCAACTTATTTCCGGTTATATATCGACTATATATTGGGCTGCATAAAGTTAACCGGACCACTTTAACTTTTTAATAATTAAAATTATCTAATCGTTTTCTGGTCGTTTGGTGATGATTGGTAGCCTAATTAAAGCGATTGGTGGTCAATCGTTTTTTTTTTAATTAAATAATTAAAATATTGGTGTAAAGTTAGCCGGACATTTTTAATTTTTAGTCTAATCGATTAAATCAAGGCTTATTCGATGCAGAATCGTTGAATCGTTTTAAAATATTTATGGGTAAATATAGCGAAAAGGGGACCCAGCCCCAATAACCTTGATATATGTTGTCAAGGACATAATTCTGAGTAACTTTTTCTTCTAATTTAATCGTCGCTCGTTGCTTATTAAAAAGTTATTAACAAAAAAAGTTTGAAATATACTAAAGTACATGCATGGACAGGAAGCACGCGCGCGCGCGCGCACTTCCAACTTTTTAATAAGCAACGAGCGACGATTAAATTAGAAGAAAAAGTTACTCAGAATTATGTCCTTGACAACATATATCAAGGTTATTGGGGCTGGGTCCCCTTTTCGCTATATTTACCCTCAATTTCTTACAAATTACGACTCTATTGGCCGCGTTCAGCAGAGAAAGCGCTCAGTTATCGTCTTGTCAACACTTGACGTTGATTCGTTGGTTCTAAAAGTAAGAACCAATCACATTCGATTGCTACTAAGCGGTTTTCTCTGCTGAACGCGGCCATTGTAGAGGGCTGTCGTGACGCGACGCATGACGCGCTCAGTGGGAACGAATCCTAAAGCCCGTATCAGACTATGCATTGAGATTAAAATTTGACCAATCAGGACAAGGAAATTTTAGTTCCTTTTATCCTGATTGGTCAAATTTCAATCTTTAATACGTAGTTTGATACGGGCTTTACGGTTACGACTACAATTTTTTCAAGTACAATGGCCTTTAAAACGATGTGGGAACATTGCATGGAAGTTTGTTGGGCATGCCATTTCGTGTAATTGCGTACATACAACTGCTTGTGTGTCAAATTTGCACGATTTGGACAATCATAAAAAGATATAGCGCTTCATGCGTGAATTCAAGTGAATTTTATACGGGTAAGTGAAAAACTTTTTAAACATTTGCAACCGAAAATAACAACCGTTTAGTCGAGTATTTTGCTGAAGTGATTTTCTCCAATAGAAGACACACTAGGATAACGAGTTTATAACCAAAACGAGAGCTATATTGCAAAATGCGTATTACGCATTCTTATCTCTATAGCTATTGATAAAAATATTTTATAGATTGGAGACGCAAAAATTGAATCTCTATTAGAAAAAATTATTGTTTACCTTTTTTTCTTTTTTATTAGCAATTTTATGCACATAATATTGTTATGATAGATATTTATGTTTACAAGTATTGTTAGTATATTATTGTATCTCGTGATGTATTTTGATAATACAATTATCAAAATACATCAGAAACAGAAACGATAGACAAGACTAATCATTTATTTATATTGATATAAATTGTTATCTTTTATATATCATAAGACGTTGATTTTGTTTGAATTTTAAAATTTCTCTTTTTAAACATTAATAAAGCATAATATGTAACTGTTTCATGCTGCAATAATGTTTCAGAATAGATATAAATATTGTATTTATATATATTTTTTTAAGTTTAGTGAACATAATATTACTGTATATAATTACTGCATTTTAATGCAAAATTACAAAAATATAAAATATGAATTTTAACACATTCACTGCGAAGCGTATTTTAGCTGACTTTTTGTTCATGTCCATGTGCGGTTATTTTGTATTAGGTAAGTATCACTATAATACACATACATAATCATTTTTTAAATTTTAATAAATAAGAATATATGAATTTATTCATACCAATGTGTACTTTGTAACACTTCTATTATTATTACACGTAGTCATAATCTTGCAAATTTTACTAATTGCATATTATACATATCACAATACATTATCATATGACAATTATCGGTGATTTAGCAGTGAATGTGTTGAAAAATCTATGTAAGAGGTATGCTAAAATACTTATGACGAGTTTTACGAATAATATAATTTGATAATATATATTCAATGTATGTTTAAAATATTCTTTATTCTTGAAAATACTAAAAGATTGGAAAAAATATGATAAAAGAGAGAGAGAGAGAGAGAGAGAGAGAGAGAGAATATGCTTCTTTTATAAATTTTTTAAAATGCCACTCAGATTTTTAAAACTATATCACAAAATATATCAACAAATTATATTATTCATAAAACTTGCTATAATTTTTTCAGGTTAATAATTAGCATTAACAAATGGGAGATTCAATTATTAAAATTATTGTGTATTAAAGTTTTAGATTGATTTAACAGCTTTTAGTCTCTCTTGGAATACAGATAATTTTTATAATAAATATAATCGGTTGATATAAATACATTAGTATATAAGAGCTATTTTATATAGAATTAATTTAATCTAATAAATTTTATTTTAGATTGCTTAAGCAAGATTTTGTCATAACTTGACTGAAAATATGTTTGGACAAACTGGAAATACATCGTTCAGTATGTATATTTGATACATAGATAGATATCATTTTAGAGATTTCATTAAAGAAGATTTTATTAAAATGTGCACTTTTTTTGTTTAGGTGGATTTAGTACAGCAACGCAAAACAGTCCGTTTGCTCAGTCTGCATTTGGTAAACCCATTACTACAACAAGTTTTGGTAGTGGTGCAGCACCTGTCTTTGGTAGTAGCAATACTTCATCACTCTTTAGTTCTAAGTCTACAGGTTCTACCACAGGTGGCTTGTTTGGCAATACCACAACGCCACCAGCATTTAGACAGCCAACTAATACTCAACCGTCTTTTGGAGGTAGCAATTTATGAACTGTTTCATTTGCATGTACAACTAGGAAATACCTTTATGAACCACTCATGCATTTGAAACACATCAATTGTATATATATTATATATATATTTAACAATCATTTAAGGAATTTTCTAAAAATTCCACAAATAAACTCTAAAAGTTTCATAATATAGTATAATAATTTTTGAATTCGTAAACTTCGTAAATCATTTATATTTTGAAAAATATATAACAAATTGCAAATGTAAACAATTCAAATTGGTTTAAAACTATTTTTTATATTATGGTTCCTTCAAAATAATTTATGTCTATTATATTAGTGGCATAAAAAATTTGGATATGGATTATCTATAGAATCTATAATTAAATAGTTTTAAGCCTTGTGTCCACGATGCTAGAATTTGGTCCGAGATATTGGTCCAAGAAACGTGTAGCCAATTAAATTACCGCTTTTCCGTAAAAACTGCAAATTGAGATGCTACACATTTCTTGGACCGAGTTCTAGCATCGTGGACACAAGGCTTTATAAACAATAAATGTAAATTATATGTGACAAATATATATGATAATATTTCAGTAGATTTTTAAAGTTTAATCTGTATTTTTATTTTTATAGGTTTTGGGACAACGAATACAAGTACTAATCTTTTTGGTACACAGCAAAATGCAGGCACAAATCTTTTCGGTACAAATACAGGAACTTCAGCATTTGGTCAAACAAACAAACCTGGCAGTTTCAGTTTTGGTACGACATCTGGTCCTAATCTATTTGGGCAACCACAACAAAATACACAACAAACCACTCCATTTGGTCAAACCAACACTACTACAAATACGAATCTTTTTGGCACAACTGCAGGTAAATTACAAATATTATGTATATTAAATAGATAGTATGTATATTAATAGGTATTATAGAAATATACATTATATATCAATATATATTTATAATAATAATTATAATCTATAACAATAATATCCCTAAAGTTTAGATTATATTTTGATTTCTTTCTATGCAGGCTTTGGCAATACTAATACTACTACTGTACCAACTGGTACCATAGTGAAATTTACACCTGTCATTACAACTGATTCTATGTCAAAAAATGGAATATCACATAGTATTTCTGCACGTCATTGTTGTATTGCATCTATGAAAGAATATGAATCAAAATCATATGAAGAATTACGTTTTGAAGATTATCAAGTAGGAAGGAAAGGTATATTGCAAATCATTGAATTAATAATTGTGAAAAAATGAGAAAACTAGAATATATATTGAATTTTTATTTCTCGTTTTTCTCAAACAGGTCCGCAAACTGGACTTTTTGGAACACCAGCACAGACATCGCCGTTTGCTAATACAGCAGCTGGTACTAGTACAGGTGGAACAGGTAATATATATAATATAAATATTTATGTTCATATACTTATGATCAATATTTATAAAGTAGCAAGAGTTCCAACTTATTTTGTTTGTCAAAGGATTTGGGTCAATGACTGCAGGATTTGGCACCACCAGTCAGTCGGGATCAACCGGATTATTTGGAAAACCTATTAATAATTTTGGAACACCAGCGACTACAACAACTAATAACTTTGCATTCAATTCTACACCTACCACAAATTTGTTTGGTACTAATACTCAAACAAAACCATTTGGTAGTAAGTAATATTATCTATCTCGGAAAATATATTAATTATATATATCAATATATATTATTTTTTAATAATTTTTATATATTTTAATGTTAATCATAGTTGAAAAGTTGAAGATTTTAGATTTTTGTGTTTCTGATATGTGTGTGATTCCATTTATCTTATTTATTAATAACCTTTTTGTTTTATTAATAAGAGATATTTATTTTAAAAATATGAAAACTATAAAGTATACAAAGCAATACATACAAAATGTATAAAGTATAAAATTTTATTTACAGCAGCTGCCCCGACGCCGCTTTTCGGTACCAGCAATACTAACCATACTGCTGGTACAGGTTTTGGTAGTATTAATACTGGACAGAGTACAGGTTTTGGATCTGCATTTGGTTCCACACAACCCAATCAAGTAATATACGATATACATGTTGCATGTAAAAATCAAAATTATTCTCATATTTTATGCATTTATTGCAGAGTATTGGACTATTCAATCAAAACAAGTCTGCTTTTAATATTCCATCAACATCGACTAGTACTGGTTTTACTAGTTTTGGTCAACCGGCTACAAATAATACTACTACTACTCCATTATTTGGTACTAAAACCAATACGACTGGATTTGGAACAACATCTACATTTGGTGCTGCCACACCTTCCACATTTGGAACTAATACAGGCTTCAATTCCACTTCCAACACTGGATCCTCATTATTTAATTCTTCGTTTAAACCAGCTGGACAAACATCAGGATTTTCTTTTGGAACTACACCTGCATCTTCAACTGGACTTGGTAACTACATACACACACATTTTATATATATATATATAAAACAAACAAACCTGGCAGTTTCAGTTTTGGTACGACATCTGGTCCTAATCTATTTGGGCAACCACAACAAAATACACAACAAACCACTCCATTTGGTCAAACCAACACTACTACAAATACGAATCTTTTTGGCACAACTGCAGGTAAATTACAAATATTATGTATATTAAATAGATAGTATGTATATTAATAGGTATTATAGAAATATACATTATATATCAATATATATTTATAATAATAATTATAATCTATAACAATAATATCCCTAAAGTTTAGATTATATTTTGATTTCTTTCTATGCAGGCTTTGGCAATACTAATACTACTACTGTACCAACTGGTACCATAGTGAAATTTACACCTGTCATTACAACTGATTCTATGTCAAAAAATGGAATATCACATAGTATTTCTGCACGTCATTGTTGTATTGCATCTATGAAAGAATATGAATCAAAATCATATGAAGAATTACGTTTTGAAGATTATCAAGTAGGAAGGAAAGGTATATTGCAAATCATTGAATTAATAATTGTGAAAAAATGAGAAAACTAGAATATATATTGAATTTTTATTTCTCGTTTTTCTCAAACAGGTCCGCAAACTGGACTTTTTGGAACACCAGCACAGACATCGCCGTTTGCTAATACAGCAGCTGGTACTAGTACAGGTGGAACAGGTAATATATATAATATAAATATTTATGTTCATATACTTATGATCAATATTTATAAAGTAGCAAGAGTTCCAACTTATTTTGTTTGTCAAAGGATTTGGGTCAATGACTGCAGGATTTGGCACCACCAGTCAGTCGGGATCAACCGGATTATTTGGAAAACCTATTAATAATTTTGGAACACCAGCGACTACAACAACTAATAACTTTGCATTCAATTCTACACCTACCACAAATTTGTTTGGTACTAATACTCAAACAAAACCATTTGGTAGTAAGTAATATTATCTATCTCGGAAAATATATTAATTATATATATCAATATATATTATTTTTTAATAATTTTTATATATTTTAATGTTAATCATAGTTGAAAAGTTGAAGATTTTAGATTTTTGTGTTTCTGATATGTGTGTGATTCCATTTATCTTATTTATTAATAACCTTTTTGTTTTATTAATAAGAGATATTTATTTTAAAAATATGAAAACTATAAAGTATACAAAGCAATACATACAAAATGTATAAAGTATAAAATTTTATTTACAGCAGCTGCCCCGACGCCGCTTTTCGGTACCAGCAATACTAACCATACTGCTGGTACAGGTTTTGGTAGTATTAATACTGGACAGAGTACAGGTTTTGGATCTGCATTTGGTTCCACACAACCCAATCAAGTAATATACGATATACATGTTGCATGTAAAAATCAAAATTATTCTCATATTTTATGCATTTATTGCAGAGTATTGGACTATTCAATCAAAACAAGTCTGCTTTTAATATTCCATCAACATCGACTAGTACTGGTTTTACTAGTTTTGGTCAACCGGCTACAAATAATACTACTACTACTCCATTATTTGGTACTAAAACCAATACGACTGGATTTGGAACAACATCTACATTTGGTGCTGCCACACCTTCCACATTTGGAACTAATACAGGCTTCAATTCCACTTCCAACACTGGATCCTCATTATTTAATTCTTCGTTTAAACCAGCTGGACAAACATCAGGATTTTCTTTTGGAACTACACCTGCATCTTCAACTGGACTTGGTAACTACATACACACACATTTTATATATATATATATATA